>NW_026866859.1:0-123799 GCF_026571515.1 Ruditapes philippinarum
TGTCAATTATTTCATATTTTGGTGATATACGTAGAAAATCATATAATGTTTTGCTGATATATGTAGTAAATTCTTTCATATATTTGTGTTATAAATAGTAAAATCTGTCATTTATGGTGATATAGTCAATTCCGTCTTATTTTTGGTAATTGATATAAATAATTTATTCATCATATTTTGATTATATAAATAAATTAGTCAATTACGTCATATTTAGTGATACAAATAGCAAATTTTATCATATTTTGGCAATGTAGATAGTCAATTATGTCATATTTTTGTGATATAGTTGTCCATATTATGTTATATTTTGGTGAAATAAAAGTCTTTTCTGGCATATTTTAAAGATATAAATAGTAGTTTTTTGGTGATGTACATAGAATTGTCAAATCTGTCATATATTTAAGAAATAACATCGGCCTGAGAGGTGAATATTGGCTATTTAACACCGGTTTGGAGTTTTGATGCGTAGGAATTGACCACGAAGGCCGTAGGCCTGAGTGGTTAATTTTTTCGCATCAAAACGACAAAACCGGTGTTAAATAGCCGATATACACCTCTAAGGCCGATGTTATTTTGATTCTATCACGATAAAATAAGGAAGATCACTTATGTTATTTTTTCAAGCGGAAGTAACTTCCGGTGCCGATTTTCGTATAACGCTGTTCGATTTTCGCACCATACTGTTGCAAATATATAGAAATTATTAAACAAAATAAATAATAAGAAAAAACGTTATTTTATCAAATTTTCAACAATAAAAACTTACGTCGTATTGTGTTTACATCATTGCCCCATTTATCATTCTTGTATGTATGAAATAACTTCAGCTTGTTTATGAATGAGTTGTTTACTTACGATGACGTCATTACGCTGCTTACGGATTGGCGCCATTTTGTCAAAATATTTATTAACTGATATGGATCAAATATGTGGCGTTAGTGTATGTGAGATATTATTTCGGTATTGTATGAAAAGAAAACGTTATAAAAACTGAAAATATAAATAAAAACTGCTTTTTATTGTTGCTTTAAAAGGCTTTGTAAACTATATAATCGAGGGTGAAAACATAAAAGCCGCATATACAAGTAGTCCCTAACCAGTGTTTATTGGCAGTTTAACACCGGTTTTTTTCCTTCTTTGTTTATAGTGACAAAATCACGTGGAGTGATAGAATGGTACTTGAAACAAATTGTAAATTCTGTCATATTTTTGTAATATAAATAGTAAACTCTGTCTGTCACTTTTTAGTGATACAAATAGTAAATACTTTCATGTTTTGGTAATACGAGTATAAATAGAATAAACAATTATGTCATATTTTGTTGATATAAATAGTCAATTCTGTTTTAATTTGGTGATTCTGTCATATTTTAATTATATAAATTGTCAACTCTTTCTAAATATTTTGGGGGTATAAATAGGATATTCTTTCATATTTTGGTGATATAAATGTCCAATTGTCCATTTTGTCAAATTTTTAGTGATATAGTTAATTATGTCATATTTGATTCAAAATGTCACATTGATTGTGAATATCTATGCATTATCAATTTATAACATCTCTCAATTTCCAAAATATTTATTTTCTTCTATAGTGTCATTTTAAAAAAAGTACTTGCTGTATAAAGTGTAAAGAAAAATATCGGCTAAATGCAGATATCATCTTAGACCTATTTTTTATTTGATACATGTCAATAACAACTTTTGATGTGGTAATTAATGGTTTCATATAAAGCTATGTTCTTTTAAATGAAAATCTGGATGAAAGACTGTTAATGAACATTAAATTTGTGAAAAAGCTTAAACCCACACAGCATATTTAAATGCATGTGAAACTAAGACAATGTATCGATATTACACTATTGTCGAGATTTGCATGTACATGTACCTGTAATGCACAAATATAGTGACTGTAATTGATGTTTTATATTTATTTTGTCTGTAATATAATGTGTTTTGTTATCAGTGTATTATTATTATATATTAACTGTTTTAACTAATGATGATGATCCATGTGGTCAGCAAAAAGATTTCTGACATAAAATAAAGTAATAATAAAGCCTCAAAATTGATTCGACTACATGAATCAAATACGCCAAACAGTGGGCATGTGTATGACAAAATAACATACATTGTGAATTTGTTATTTTGTAACTGTATGTTAACAAGTTAAACATGCATTATGTTATTAGAGTGAGAATACACATATATAGAAAAGAAATCCTTTGTTTTGTATTTTAAAAAATCGGTAGTAGAATTTGACGACTTGGGTATGACATAAAATAATCCGTAGTTCACTGAGATAATTGCTTAAAACTAGTCATGTTTCTCTTTGGTTGGGTTTCATATCGCACCAACACCGTTTTACGGTAAAGGTCATATGGCAACTTTCCCATTATTTTAGACACGAATGGGTCTCTTGACTAGAACCACCATCATTCTGCAAGCTACCTGGATATATATATATAGCTTCTTCACATGAAAGATTCCAAAGTCCCTGGCGAGATTCGAACGCACAGCGGTAAGAGGCATGACTTTAAGAAAACAACGCTATATCACTTCTATATCCCATGAATTAAAAACAAAAAGAAACCTAGTGAAAGGACATTATTGTGAAATTAATAACAACACTTCGCCAGTCTGAAAAAATCGTGAAGAAAAATATCTGAATTACTTGTAGTAACTACATAATTAAAGAGACAAACCAAAGAAGGAGATAATTAAGATGTTGGTCTCTAGAACCAATGATTATGGGATCGGATCAAAGCTATGTTTCCACACAATTCACCAGTACTGGTTATTTCCCGGAAAAAGTTGTTCATGCAACTATGTTTTTTACCGACATCTGACCAAACCAAATTTTAACAGTATGTACAGTGATTGCAGCATTATCCTCGGATGCCCCTCCCTCTTTTTTAATGCTCCCCGAAAAAATCGGGGGAACATATGGTCGCCGCCTTGTCCGTCCGTCCATCCGTCTTTCCGTCCGTCCGTCCGCTTTTCTTGTCAGGGACATAACTTTGAAACAACAAGATGTATTTTGAACTTTGAACTTTGTCCGGGTCATAACTGTAAAAGTATAAGAGGTATCAACATGAAACTTTGTAGGTAGATAGATCTCATTGAGTATGTTTGCAGTGCAAAAGAATCGTAACTCTGCCTTGCCTAATTTTTGAATTACCCCCCTTTGTTTATTTCACACTTTGAACATTGTCCGGGTCTTAACTCTAAAACTATAAGAGGTATCAACATGAAACTTTATAGGTAGATAGATGTCATTGAGTATGTGTACAGTGCACAAGAACTGTAACTCTGCCTTGCCTAATTTTTTAATTATTCCCCTTTGTTTATTTTTACACTTTGAACTTTGTCCGGGACCCTACTGTAAAAGTATAAGAGATATCAACATGAATCTTTGTAGGTAGATAGATCTCATTGAGTAGGTGTGCAGTGTACAAGAACCGTAACTCTGCCCTGCCTATGTTTTTAATTATTCCCCTTTGTTGTTTTTCACACTTTGAACTTTGTCCAGGACATAACTCTAAAACTATAAGAGGTATCAACATGAAACTTTGTAGGTAGATAGATCTCATTAAGCAGGTTTGCAGAACACAAAACTGTAACACTGTCTTGCCTACTTTTGGAGATATTGTCATTTGTTCATTTTGACACTTTGAACTTTGTCCGGGACATTACTCTACAATTATAAGAGATATCAACATGAAACTTTGTAGATAGATAGGTCTCATTGGGTAGAAGTGCAGTGCTAAAGAATCATTACTCTGCCTTGCCTTATTTTGAAGTTATTGCCCTTTGTTTATTTTTACTTTTTTTGGTTTTTGTCCGGGACATAACTCTAAAACTATTAGATATATCAACATGAAACTGTGTAGGTAGCTAGATATCATTTGATAGAACTGCAATGCTTAAAGAACCTAAACAAAGCCTTGTCTAATTTTAGAGTTATTACCCTTTGTTCATTAACATAACTCTGTAACTATAAGAGATCTCATCAGGAAACTTTATAGATAGATCTCATTAAATAGAAGTGCAGTGCAAAAACATAACTCCGCCTTGCCTAATTTTGGAGTTTTTGCCCTTTGTTCATTTTTTTTTATACTTTTCTGTGTCCAAAACCTTCTCGGGGAGCATCATCCGGTTCAACCGGATCTTGTTATTTCAGAAAAGATCTGGTACCTTAATAGAGTCAGCGACGTTACGCAAGCAAGCCTCCTCATATAAAAGAATCCAAAGTCCCTGGCCTGATTCTACATTTAAAATAAACAGAAACTTAGTGAAGGGGAGTAATTGTGAAATTGATCAAGAGTATAAACTACACTTCGCTAGTCTGAACAATTCGTAAAGAAAAAATGTCTGAAATACTGGAGTAACTACTCAATTAAAGAGCTAATAAAAGCAAGCTCTAGAAGGGCACCATTCTACGATTGATTTGTCTTTTGAATCAAGAATCATGTGCTTGAGCCCTTATCGGATCGTGGCTATGTTTCCAGTAATTGTCATTTCCAGGAAGCGTCAATAAGTTGTTCTTGCACTAAATGCCTTGTAGAGTGCGGTTGTATGGACGTGGAACAGACATTAAACCATATTAAAATGGTGCAAATTTGGAAGGTGATAGTCGAGCACGGTCACCTGCGAAACAGATATCGATGAATTGTCTAACATCCATAGTTCAATCGGTTCCTGGATAATTAGTTATGATTAATGCAAATGGTATGAACACGCCTACAGTTAGAAATACTCTGCAGAGCTTAGCGCCTCTCTCTCTATTAGGATTCCTTTAATAGATTTCACACAAAGAGGTGTCTAGCTAATAAATCCATCAAGACTATAATTAAACGCTTAAACAGCGGTTCAGTCATCCTTAGTCAAGGTAACGTTGCCAGCCTCAAAATGTATCGTTACTCTGACATAGGATGAGCGAACCCTTGTTTTGTATATTGAGATATCCTATTCAGGTGTTGTGTAACATTACTGTTACTGTTAAAAATTGAAACCAATTAATGGAAAAATGGGGCAAACTTATTATTTTTCAGTTATATTGGTCTTCTTAAATGAACATGTTTTTTTTTTATATTTTATGTCATTTTCAAGAGCAGCTCACAACAATCTGTAGAAACACCGAATTCTTGATTTTTATAGTTCATATTTGTTACATGTAATGACTTCTGACAAATATTTCAGACAAACCAAACAACATGATACTACTAATGTGTCTCCTGCAGAATCAGGACTGAAGAGTTACATAAATCAGAAGTATTTATAATTATCCATATTATAACAAGACTTTGGCATGAACGTCCGTTTACTGCTACACTATTGGTTAAGTATGTGACCGACACGGATCATATGGCCACTTTCCAGCTTTACTGGTGGAGGAAGACCTCAAGTGCCCCTCTTTACATTATTTCGGGCACAAACAGGCATAGAACCGTTAATGCTATTGACATCAATACAATCAGACAAGCTTGTAAGAATATGAATTTACTATCAAAAGACATCAGAAGGACAGCATGCTGGACTATTCTCGGTGATTGATAGTAAACAAAACCCTGAATAATATATAATTTTCCAAATTCAAAAAGGTCCATCATTCTGTCAAAATCTGTGTTATATTATGGTCGTTTGAAAAATGCCTCCTACTATGCTATCAAATGATAGTGTGTGAAGTTAACCTATTCCCTAGTTCACAAAACTTCAAATAAACTTAACGGAAGTGTAATGGCGACGCTACCAAATAGTGAAGTTAATACTATTTTATTAGATATAGATCTAGCTGTATACTCTTTAATTAAAAACAAAATTGACAATGAAATGTAAACCAAGAAGACATTTTGTTCATTTAAAAGTCTTCACATTTTTATACATCACATATATAGCACTTTGTCAAACATATAACACAATAATTAATAAGATACATACTTTGTGTATCCTTTTAATATTGGAACACCGACATATTAAGTGTGATCATTTTCAATCAGTATTTAACCAGGCCAGTCTGTAAATTGTACAGTCTGATCAGGCACTGTACGAAACAGTAGTCACTATTACTATTTTGTTAAGTAAATCCTTTAACACAAATGGAGACTGTGATAATTTCCAACAACAACTTAATTATGCCCATTATGCCTCTGAAATTCTTTTATTCTTATTTCTCAAAAGCTTTTTTGTGCACTTATAAATTCAAGTTTCCAAAAAGATAAGATACCAATCGAATTATCATTTTGCTGTTACTTTTTGAGTACAGTAACAGAGATTTAATTGTATTTTGTATGAAAATCAAAATACTACTTTATTTACATTTGCTAACTTTTGACAAGTAATTTCTCATTTAACACTACTTTCTATAAGTAGCAAGCATCTTACATTCTTAAAAACAATTAAATTGTTATAAAGCTCATACCTGCCTTTTTAAAGAAGCAAACATTTGTTTGTTTCTGAGGCATAATGTGCCTTTATTACTGGCTTTCTATGTTATAGCCATTTATATATTGTCTCCTTAGTGCATTAATGGGTTAATTCCTTGTTTGAAACAATACTTGCTAACCCGTAAGGTTAATAACTGTACATTTGTATTATTTTGTATCAACAATATATGTATGTTTTACAAAAGTTTGTTACATTTTCGTACGGCTAATAAAAAAAAATTCCAAATTTAAAAGACACTTGCTCTTGTAACTGACAATAAGTACTTTTTCGAAGTTTAAAAAAAAAACATATTGTCATTTTAGAAATCTTTAAAATATAAAAATGTTTTTTACATACAGGGTAATAAGTAGCTAAAGAGACTTCAGCGAACAGGTTTTATAGTACTGCTAGACCTGTTCGCTAAAGCCAATCCCGTATCGAAAGTCAACCAGAACTGTGACATATTTATGTCATGCTGTAATTCAATTAATTAGCATTATCTGGACAAAACTATTTTAATACATATAATAATATATATACATTGTACACTTTAGTCTATACCTTTGATCAAAGAAGATTAAATTGATGACTGTTCGCTAAAGCCAATCCCGTATCGAAAGTCAACCAGAACTGTGACATATTTATGTCATGCTGTAATTCAATTAATTAGCATTATCTGGACAAAACTATTTTAATACATATAATAATAATATATACATTGTACACTTTAGTCTATACCTTTGATCAAAGAAGATTAAATTGATGACTTGCGAGAATTTAGTTTCGGATGCCTTTGCATGACCTGTGACCCAAATGCTATTTCTAATTGAAAACATGGCTTTGCAATTATGAATAACGGTGTATTTATTCAATAAAAAACGTTGTACCAGAGTGAAGATTCATAAATGATTTATTTGGTATTTATTTAAAATCGTACAGATATAAAATACTTAATAACTTAACTAAGTGATTGATCACCATCATGAGACAATGTGCAGAGGACAATAATTGGGTTGCTACTCTCAAGGTCAAGGTCACACTTAAAGGTCAAGTGTTTAAAGTATACATTTTGTGCTGCTTAAAAATTCAATTTAGTTTAACATAGGTAAAAATTTTGCATACTTCATCATAGTACTTCATACTTACATAATGACATTCTAAGTGGTTGAAGCTACAAATGTTCACAGATTTGTTACATGCAACATTTTCACAGGTACAAATATTCATGGAAATGTATCCACCGTGAAAAACAATAACTTAAAAAAAGCAAAATAATTTCTAGTAATACAGTAGATTGTGCACGTTTGCTATTGATTTTAATGATGTTTATGTTCTTGGAATCTTCTTTCCTTTCAGAATAGGCAGAATAGTATGTATGGATTATTTGCTGTACATATTTTGTGATATTGAGAAAATAATTGATATTGAGATAATAATTGTTAATTTAATTTCAGAACAGCACGAAGAGTGTCTTCTTTCATTGTTTCAAAACAAGGATTATAATGAATATAACGTTCAAGTTATTCTTGCTGCTCATTTGTTTGGACCATTGGCTGGTGGTTACAAGATTGGAAACAAAGGTTTCCCAAAAGATGCAAGAAGATGTCCAAACTGTGGCAAAGATATTAGTGGAAAACTTAAAAATATATCACTTGGTAATTAACCATTTACATGTATATTCTTAGTTTGATGAAATTAGTGTTAATTATTGTCTTAGAATTATATTTCTTGCTAAAGTGTAATATGCTATGTATTAGATCAAGATCTGTAGCATAAGTTGCATTTAGACTAAATCAAAGTAATCATTCTTTAAAAGAAACAATGTAGACTCTTCCTGGCGTAGTACTACATATAAGTAGATCAGCAATTTTTTTTCTTTTTGTTTTTATACTTAACAGGCCTTTTCCCAGTGTCTCCATTCTCAATGGCAATTATACTTAGGTTTACCCTTTCTATAAAAAATATGTCCCAATTAAAACTAAAATTGCAAACAAATTATTTGTTATTTCCTTTGTTCACATATTTAAAACAATTCATCAAATGTTCAATTTGATTCGATTTCAGGCAGCCCGATTGGATTATTTTCAATTAAATAAATTATCTGATTACTTTTTTTGGCCGGGTTGCACTGGTGCAAATCCGGGTTATAGTATGGTGAATGTCAGGCGGCGGGCGGGCAGGCGGGCGGGCGAGCGGGAAAATATTTTCGTAACAGTTTTCTCAGCAACTACTTATCACAGCCTCTTGATATTTGGCATACAGCATTGACACATGGTCCCATACCGTGGGATTCGATTTCAGGTCTGTCGCTCATCCACTTCCTGTTTATCCACTTAGTTAAATTAGTTAGATTTTTCGACATTAATGGTCAATGGTAGGAAATTTTCGTAACAGTTTTCTCAGCAACTACTTATCACAGCCTCTTGATATTTGGCATACAGCATTGACACATGGTCCCATACCGTGGGATTCGATTTCAGGTCTGTCGCTCATCCACTTCCTGTTTATCAACTTAGTTAAATTAGTTAGATTTTTCGACATTAATGGTCAATGGTAGGAAATTTTCGTAACAGTTTTCTCAGCAACTACTTATCACAGTCTCTTGATATTTGGCATACAACATTGACACATGGTCCCATACTGTGGGATTCGATTTCAGGTCTGTCGCTCATCCACTTCCTGTTTATCCACTTAGTTAAATTAGTTAGATTTTTCGACATTAATGGTCAAAGTAGGAAATTTTTGTAACAGTTTTCTCAGCAACTACTTATCACAGCCTCTTGATATTTGGCATGCAGCATTGACACATGGTCCCATACTGTGGGATTCGATTTCAAGTCTGCAGCTCATCCACTTCCTGTTCACATTAATGGTCACTGGTAGGAAGTTTTCGTAACATTTTTCTCAGAAACTACTGATCAATGCCTCTTGATATTTGGCATACAGCATTGACACATGGTCCCATACTGTGGGATCCGATTTTAGGTGTGTAGCTAATCCACTTGCTGTTTACCTACTGAATTAAATTTTCGACATTAATGGGTCAATGGAAATTTTTTTTCGTAACATCACAGCCTCATGATATTTGGTGTACAAATGTAACCCGGCCTTTTCTGTCTTTGACCCATTTTTTGTCTTTTGTTTGCAATCCTTTAAAGGGACTCCACTGAGGTTTTTTTGTCATGATGGGACTGAAAATATTTATTCCAGATAAACGTACCATTTGATGAAGGTTTAGACCACTAATCTTTGTGCAAAATTTCAGATCATTTGCGCACTGCGTTTTTCCACAATAATTATTCAAATTGTAAAAAAATGACGTAAAATGAAAAGGGTTTGAATGCTTTTCACTCCAATTGGGCTAAGAAAAGCATAAAAGTACAATTTTTTAATTTATTTCAAAGTATATTTCTTAACTATCTTTTGCATACCGTATATTTCTGTTTAAAGTGCCCCAGCTCATTTATGTTAGAAAGTCAAATGTTATGTTTTTAGGCTTTTAAACCCTTTAAAGTGAGTGGCACTTAACTTAGTTTTTTTGTTTTGTTTTTTGCATTTCTTTAGTTGTATCACATTATTTCAACTTATTTGACTTTTTATTATTAGAAGTGTTTATTAATCCCATTCCACAAAGCCAGGTTGGAATTATAGGAATGGCCTCCACCTGTCAGTCTGTCTGTTTGTTTGCCCGTCCTTCCATCTATCTGTCCCTCTGTCCATCTATAATACTTTTGTGTCCACTCCATAACTTTTAAACCGCTAAAAAACTTTTGAAATAACTTGGCACAAGAAGGCACAAGTGATCTCCATTATGAGATGATGTGAAGAGCGCAATATTTGGGTTGCTACCCCAAAGATCAAGGTCACAATTTAAGGTCAAGTGATAAAACGTCTTCATTTCGTGTCTGCTCCATAACATTTAAACTGCTGCAATATTTTAAGATAACTTGGCACATATGATCACCATTATGACACCATATGCAGAGCACAACAATGAAGTCACTACCCTCAAGATCAGGGTCAAACTTAAAGGTCCAATTTTAAAACATCTATTTTTCATGCCGGCTCTATAACTTATTTATAATTCAAAGGTTTTAAATGTACTTGGCACAAATGATCCCCACCATGACACAGTCTGCAGAACACAACATACATCCAGGTTGCTACCCCAAAGTTACATCTAGGTTGCTACCCCTATGGTCAAGGTTGCATGTTCTCCATAACTTTATGACCTTTTGGCAGCCCTTTTTGGAAGATTTTGAATAACTTGGCACTTAACAAATAATCACCATCATGAGACTGTGCTTATGATATGCATGGCACAACATCAAGGTCATGGTTGGTTAAAGGTCAAGAAATACTCATTCATATCTGCTGCGAAAGGGGATTTAGCTGTCCTTCAGACTGCCTTGTGAAAATCATTTTTGATTAACTTTAAATTTGAATAAAACAAATTTGTTGTCTCACGTACGGATTGCTGTTTTATTTATTGTTTTAATGGCGGGTATATAGATTCTTTGTGGACTCCATATACTCATCAGGTCAACCTCACCCTTTATTTTCGCTTTGCATATTCAATCAGGGAGCTACATACTAGACATATCCAAGTCTGAAAACAATAAATGTTAATGTTTGATATGCATGTATCTTTAATTAATAAATTAGCTTTAATTAAAAATTAAAATTGGAAGCGTTAAAAATTATTTTCACCGATTGAACGGCTATACAGAAGATATCATACATGTAGGAATATACCTTAAATATGATCAGTATGTCCCTTTATTGTAAAGTTTTAACAAGTTTTATCAAATATTGCTAAATTCAACCACTTTTGCTGTGAATAACTTCACAATCAACAGGGATTGCCGTGTGAGTTTTGTTAGTAAATTAAACTTCATACAATCTCAAAGTTTTTATGCATGTCCCTTCAGCGTTGATTTACCAAAGTAAATTTACCTATATATTTGTATACCATCAGGTCATGGAGATGTGTGGCATGGACATGCAGATATACTTGTGAAAGGAAGTGTAGTCAAGGTAGTATCTGAAGAGGATGATTCCGATGAAGAGGATGGAAGTTCTGAACAATTGCAAAAGAAAATGAGAACTGAAAGTATTGAAGATGATGAAAGTTCAGAGTCAGGTGAAGATTATGACAGCAGTGTTGAAAAAGGAGAGAAAATGAATGCAATAAGTGATCATGCATTGTCACAGACATTGGCGCAAACAATAGTTAATGCATTTGCAGAAGTGAGCAATAATCAAAAGTTGTTCAGTTCCTTTATACCGTCTTTTATTGCAACTTCTAAAGTTATAAGAATAACTATGTACAACTGTAAATTGGATAGTCTGATAATGACAGATTATTTGGATATCTTCAAAGTGATCGGGCCCAAACGCGTCTTAAATTTATCAACTATCATTAGTATCTGGTTTGCCTTGAATTTTGAAAATTATTTTGATAAAACTAATGACCTCTATCCTAAATTTGAAGAGGGACACATAAAGTCAAATTTTAAAGAACATGCTTGTGAAATGTTTGAGATATATAAAGAAAAGTGTACCAAACCTATGTCACAGGCAGAAATGAATGAAATTGTTGAAAAATTTAGATTGAAAAAACAAGGTATTTCATTTTTCTTTGATGTATTAGATAAAGCATTTTCACAGATTTGAAATATGGTAGACGGCTTAACTAATATTATCAGACCTTTTTTTTTAGCTTGACTATTCAAAGAACAAGGAGAGCTGTATTGTACTAACCCAGGCCTCGGCTTCTGTTAAGATTTTGCATGCAAGTTGGTATCTCAAAAATTACTGAAGGGAATCGATGGAAACTTCACACATTTATTTGAGAGCATATTAGGTCAGTGTTTAAGACCAATAGCTCTTATGTGGATTTTGACAAAATTATGTCCCTTTTTAAACATAAACTATAGTCGCACGCATCTTAACTATGATGATTTTTACTATAGCTTGCCATAATAATAAAAATATATGTATGGATTGTACTCATATTTTAACAAAACTCTTAAGTCAGTTATTACCTTGATTTTGATGGTCAAAATATTGTATTTTCACTCGATTCCACCTCAACCCCCATTATGATTGACTATTACTTTGTAATACATGAAATGATTGTCTTTATACTTGGACAAAAAATCTATCTTAAATTTTGTAAATTAGTTAAGTTCATGCAATGTTGCTGTATAAAGCTACATGTAGATGTACACTACATACATATATATAGTAAGATATGTGAAGATTATAAAGTTTTGGCATAATTGTGGCTGCACATACTCTTAAAGAATTTTTTTAAGTGAAAGTAAACTGACTTTTTAGCTTCTACATTTGTTCGTTAACACTCTAGCGGTCACTAGGTCACACCACCCAAATATGGAAAAACCATGGTAACAGTAGTTGACACATTTTTTACTCAATTGTCATCAAACTTGGTCAGGATGCTTGTCTAGGTAATTGCTTGGATGAGTTCGAACACGGGTCATCAAATGATTCAAATATCCTGGAAATTGGTCTGAAAGTTTGTTTTTGATGATTTCTAGGTCAAGTTTGAATATGGGTCAACTAGGGTCAAAAAAAGTTACACAACCCAAATATGGAAAAACCTTGTTAACAATCTAGTGGTCACATTTTTGACTCAGTCATAGTCAAACTTAGTCAGGATGATTTTCTAAGTAATTGCTCGGATGAGTCTGAATATGGGTCATACTGGATGAAAAACTAGGTCACAGGAGCTAAAAATAGAAAAAATTTGTTAACACTCTAGTGGCTACTGTTTTGATCCATATATCCTGGAAATTGGTCTGAAATTTTGTGTTGATGATTTTTAAGCCAGGTTCAAATATGGGTCACCTGGGGTCAAACACTAGGTCACACCGCCCAAATATGGAAAAACCTTGTCAGCACTCTAGTGGTCACATTTTTGACTCAATTGTCATCAGACTTGGTCAGGATGCTTGTCTAGGTAAAACTGAGTAATTGCAGTGTCAAGGTCAAAATAAAATTAAACTCAAGGTCAATTTAGTATTCTTTTTAATGTTTTAATGTCTTCTCCAAAAGATGGTTGTGCGAAGTATGAATACAATCAATTCATATGAATACAATCAATTCTTTACTTTAAAAGTAATAGTCAATATGGCAAAAAAGTAAACCCTGTGAAATACAATAATTTGACCTTCAAGGTCAATGCCATTGATGAGTTATTAATTTAATTGAATGTACCTAAAGGCATTGACCTTAAGGTAGATGAATGACTTTTTGCTGAATTATGGAGTCACAGCTTTGGGCTTTGGACCACATGTACAGTTTTAGATGTTAAAATGATGAACTTTGATATCAGCTGACCTAGATTTTGACCAAGTGGCCTACTTTCTTAGCTATGAACTTTGAATCATGTGCAAAGTTTTAAATGTAAAATTGAACTTTGATATCAGCTGACCTTAATTTTGACCTAGTGACATACTTTGGCTTTTTAGCTCACCTGAGCTAGCTCAGGGTGAGCTTTAAGGATCGTTAAATGTCCGTAGTCTCTCGTCCGTCCACATTTATTCATTAACATTCTAGTGGTCACATTTTTGCCAAAATACAACCAAAATAGATATATTTACCAGGAAAATAAGAATTGATTACATTAAAATTAAAATAAAATCACTGACCTATTTTGTTGTTGTTTTTTTAGCTCAGCTGAGCACAAAGTGCTCAAGGGTGAGTTTCTGTGATCGCTGCGTTTATCGTGCATCAGTGCCGCTGTGCGTACTTCAAAAATGGTGTCAAACTCTTAAAACAACAACTCCTCATACACCAATAGGCCAATATTATTTAAACTAAGCAGGAATGTTCCTTGCATGAGAAATACCCAATATTAGTACTCCCAATGTTTACTCTTTTAGCAAATTTCTTAGCCAAGTATGGCTCCGTGAAAATCCTAAACGGCTTGCTGTGCATTGTGTCTTGTAGTTACCCACAACAAAACACAAAATATATAACAGAGAAAATTTGTTCCATACAAGTTAGAGATTTGTAGAGCAATATATTTTGTGTCCCAAACTGATATAACTCAGATTTTCTACTATACAGAATGAAATTTATGCCTGAAAACTCTGGTCAAACTTGTAAATCAGTGTCCTTATCGATTTATTCCAAGAAATGATATATAAATAGAAGAAAAAACTGTCAACGAAATATTTCTAAAATAAAACCATGCAAATAAACTTCAAGCATAATACATTATACATGTGAGAATGCTATTTAGAATTGCTTCGTGTTATCATAGTGGGCATATAGACAATCATAAGTCGTACCATCTTATTTTCTACAAAACTTCTACAAATAAAAACTAAAAACACTCGAATGCAATATGCGAGAACGCTTGTATTTAGGGACAGTACACAAGATGACATAATAAACGTGCAAATACATGTATAGCATGAGGCAATAAATATTGTAATTGGTTAATAAATTTTATCTCTGCCATATAAATGTTTTGCAAATCGTGGTCGACTCGTCCAGGAAAAACCAAAAAACCCTTTTAAAGTTTTTGAATTGATTTCAGTGTTATTTAAGGGAAAATATTTTTGGAAACCTGTGCCCATTTGCCATCACAGGAAAGTGACTGTCAAATACCACCGAATGTTGGGCCTCATCCTTGCAAAACATTTAACATTTATACAAAACGATGTAAAATGTCTACACTATGTTTCCGTTAAAAATTAAACAATACATTTTATTTAGGCAAAGCTTGTACGCTTTTAAAAATTGTACTTTTCACAAAATAATTTTGGCATTGAATTTGCATGTGTGAGTGTCCCTAAGAGTTGCTCGCTAGAAACTGATTTCCGAATATGAAAACCCCGATTAAATACAGCTCGAATCATTCGAGCGAACAATGAATGTACCACGGATTTATATTACAAATAATAATAATATTAATCCGTGAATGTACATAAACCGGTTTTGTATTAAAAACGCTAGTACAAAGGTACTCATCTATACGTTGTAACGATGAGTACCAAATAATAAAAAGTTTGTATTTTTATTTCTCTTGGATATGTCTCATTAAAAATATTTTTGGTTAAAATCATCAGCAATTAATAGTGTACTTTTTATATTTTTGTTATTTACAAGAGGCCAGAGCACATTGTTTTTATTTTAATTTAAATGTCACTTAAGCACTACAGTGTTTAGTTGTCCTTTTCTATTTCACACTAAATTCCATTTTCAACTTGTTTGCTTCTTACAATTGTAGATCTATAGAATTTCTAAAAGTATTGTATGTAATCCGCTGGTTTATTACATCCCTAATCGCCTGTCCAAAAATCAGCACAGGTGAAGCAGAATCTATTTAAGAATAGCGAAGGTTAACTCATATCGAGACCTAGAAAATATGTAAACAAACCACAAGAATCGGAAAGTAGAACTGATATTATAACTTCCTTCAATAAAGATTACCATGAAAGACTACATGGTGGTAAAGTGTTGAAAAACTCTCTTGTTACATGCATTTTCAAAAATAGATATTTATTCCCTGCGGTCTGGAGGGGTATTGGTACGCGTTTAATTTTTGAGGCATGGAGGAGCACGTGACCTGTTTTTGGTACATGGACAGATCATGTGATCTGTAAACCGTATATGATTGGTTAATTGACCTTTTCGAAAACCCAGCTAAATACCGTTTGCCGGTACGTTACGGATTTACCTGTAAGTCCGAATTATACCTAATTGAGAACAAAAATCTATTACGTGATATTTCTAATTTTCTATAATTATTTTACCGTTTAAGGTGGAAAATTTGAATGGTGTGTTTGAAAATTATCAATGTTTTTTTAATATCTATCTCAAATTTTACAAACAATAAATTGTTTATACTGAAAATCTACAAAATTAAAATATTCGTAGTGGCATCTGCCATTATAAATAGAGATATTTTCTGCGTAAACTTTTGTGTTTACTTTATTTATTTTTTGCTAGGAATTATTCATAAAATGGTAGGCCTATTTAATCATTTTCATAAAAGGAAATAATTGTTTTAAAATTATGTTCGACCTTCTCCGGTCTTCAACGGTCACATGCAGTTTCCAAAGACCTTCTTCTATATTGTTCGATTATTGTCAAATATATTCCTGTTACAAACGTTTATTTATCCCCCCCCCCCAAATAATGTTGAAAATAGTTAAATGAAATATCTTTATATCATTAAAATGTTCACCGCAGGAAACCATTTTACTTGTACTAACCATTGTACTGTATCTAATTTATTGATATCTGCTGAATATTCAGCTAAACCCGCGGTATGAGTCATGAAAATAGTTCTTCTTTTATTAATGCGCGAGTTATTCTAGAGTCACGAAAAACTTTTGATTTGTTAATAATAATGTTTTGTATAATGCAGAAATATTTATTTCCTACTAATAATTTCTTGGAACACAGAGCTTACACTTTTATTATAGTATTAGTTGCTGTCAGCGGTAAATCGTTTCGGCAGTAATTTGCATATTTAGCAATAATACTACGGGACTACAACGTTTTTATCAATCATATACGTTCACATTTTAACTTGGATAACTTAATTTGAAATTGAAAAGGCTAAATATGGAAGATATTAAGATATCCCGACAAAGTATGGGAGTTTTAAAGGATCAAATTCATGTACTATTTCTTGGGCTGTTAATCGGTTGAGGACACCTTGCGCGATTGTAGCCGACGAAATCCCATGTGTAGATGACTTAGCTCTGAACGCGCCTGAGGGCGCGTCCGTCGCAAAAATTGATTTGTGCTTCGGATATTCAACTAATAGAGGACGATTTTCAATGCTGATTGACTGTTCACATCATTTGGCGGCGTCTTTGATGTGCATCATCAACATTTAACTTGTATTATAGTTGTATGATGTGGATTAACATATTTGCAATTTTGTTACTAAACTTTGCTCCATTTAACGACACAATTTTTTTATTTTATGTCGTCTGCTACTACATTTAGTTACTAAGTCTTGTTTACCTCTACTTCGTTTGTCTATGCGTGAAATTAGTCACGACTCAGTTAGTTTCATCACACAAAGTCTCCATTCTCTTAACAAGAAAGAATGCGGAAGATAAAGAGTTTATGTACAGTATCTGTCCAATTTCAAATGTTTTTTTCTTAAATAGGACACACTAAAATATAAAACTAAAATTGGGTTGAATTTCAAAGTAAGATGAGCATTTATTATATTGTCATGGAAATGCCACAGTAACATTTGCGGTGCGCTTGCTTGCATATAATGGCATTATAACGACTGGCGTGTGCGCGAATGCGTGCGTGTGTGTGTGTGCGCGCGCGTGTGTCAGTTTAAGATTATATATAGTGAACTTATTTTTTATATGACAAACCACATGTCAAATAACTAAAAAAAGGTAAACATGTAATCGAAAGAGCATCGAAACACGAAGCTATCTGATTTGTACGAGGGGACATAGCCCCCAAGTATTAATCAGATTGCCAAGTGTTTTGGTGTTCTTTCTCTTTTGTATCATAGTCAAACATAAAAACACGTTCCCTGTTGTCACAATATTAGTTCTGGCTTCCATAACTTTATATGTCGCTTTTATTTTGACGTTGTGCGAACAGGTCTAACAGTACTATAAAACCTGTTCGCTGAAGTCTCTTTAGCTATCACAATATGAAACCCCAGAAAAATGTAAGGTTCCAATGAAGAAGCTGGCTTTCCCTTTCTCTGCCGTCACAATAAGTAACCCCAGCAAAATGAGCCAATCAATGGGCATTCTCTGGAGTGCGGGTAACTAATACCTGCACTCCAGTTAACGCACTGTGCATGATACGATTTAACCCTGACACATTTTCAACAGAAAGGTCCCCAAAATATGATACAATATATTCTAATATATTTAGTATGACTTCAGTTAAGAATTAAATTAAAATAATCTAAAGCATAAACCAAAGCCCACCGTACTATCAAATGGGTAGACAACCGTTCAACGCATCGACAGTCGTACTAGTATTGACGGACAGTAAGTATTGGGTAAGTATTTATCTATTTTTAACATATCCCAACTGTGTTCAAGTTAATCAATGTTATGGATTCATAGTCGACATCTAAAAGAGCCTGTTTACAAAATGTCCCTGTGAGTTAATTTTGATTGAAAATAACTACAATTAATGATGAGATGCGGCATATATTTTTTGTTAATAAAAGTCACATAAATTTACGGTTTCTTATAAAAATAAATCATTTATTTTAAGATACGATTAGTAAACGTCAACACTTTGTCATTAAATATTCCAAACCATACATTCAACAATGCTTTTCTTTTAAAGACATATGATGGGGTATTAAATTTTGAATGTCTTCAAAATTCAAGTAACATCATCAACCGTTTGCTAACATCGACTTGCACAATGAATAAGGCTGTTAACTGTTCAACGAAACATTTTTAGGGCGTTTTGTGCAAAGAGTTAAACCTTTTTTGTTCACTTCAATATACATAAATTCATTTTTTTATTTGATTGCAAAGACATGTGTTTAAAAACAATAATAAAATATTAATGTACTGTAAACAAGTTTTAACCTCGTTGAAGGTAAAATGTGTCATTTTCAGTTGCTTCTATTGTCTATTTTCTATAGTTTCATTGAAGCTGGGTACTCAGACCGATGTGTGCACGTCAATTTTGTGTGACTTTTAAAGGTACTTATTATTATATTTCAGTCAGTTGTCAGATGTCAGTTTTTTTAGTAAATAGTTCTATTTTACATAAATATTCGTCTACAATAAATTACGAATCATTGTTGTTAGGCGACCAGGAATATTTATTAACCAAAAGTAATAAATTTGAAGCTTTTTTTTGTGAAAATTCAAATTCATCTAATTAACCCTTAACCTGCTGAACGATGGACTTTGTTCAATAAAGACAAAGAAATTATTGACAAGCATTAAACAGTTTATTTTTTAACAAATGTATTAACCTTCTTTTCACATACAAGTAACCTTGTGAACGTTTTATAAGGATTATTAGAAATTATAGCTGGGATAAAGAAAAATCACATTTAATTGTGAAACTGATCGAGTTAAACGTAAAACATTTAGGACAATAGCAAGTACATCAGTTAAAATACCTTTTGAACTCTATCTGGCAAGAGGCCAAATGGAAATTCCCATAACATTACGACTCGGATTGGGCAAGTCACTTTTACATCTGTGTGCTATGGAAAATTAAAATGGAGAGGTATATTAACTTTTTTTTACATGAAATAATTGAATAATCGAGTATGTTTCATGTATCTTGTGTTTTTGTACGTTAATTATCGCATGGTGCTGTGATTTTTCTATGATGTTTCTCAACAACATGCTTTATTGACAACGAGGTGATTCTTAACGCACAGTGCGATATCTCAGATACCGCACCCTTCTGTAGAAAAAGTGTGCGTTATTTCATATAAAGCACAGTTATGTTAGTACACTTAATTTATATATTAATAACTGTAACTGAGGGTCACTGGACTGTACCAACATTTAGGCTGAAAAAGAGGAAGTAGAAAAAAAGAGGAATTTATTCAGATTTGGGATAGGTAATGGGGTACTGGGGATAGTGCTTGCAGTGAAGAAAGAAATTTGTCTGGTGCATTATAAACCTTTTAATCCTTTTTCCTGAACGTAATTTGGTGCTTGTAGGCACTCCTCTATAAATCTTTCATGAGAAGGAAGTCCTTGAGAAATATGACAATAATCGTTTTTATTGAAATACATTTAAAATCCATCTCTTGGCAAGTCAGTTAAAATGCTGATCAGAAGGCGGTTAACGTAATACTAGCCCGTCACAAAGATGATGGTATTGGTAGTTTCCACTAGCAAGCCACATTGAATTTACCAAAGCACATGTCAGTCACCGCATCGTTCTTTGACATTTTCATCATCGTGCCACCGTCTTCCGTTGGTCATGCGCAATGGTACATTTTTATCAACACTGTATGCCTTCACATTTTTTAACCCCGCACCCTTTCGTTTTGCATATCTTTTAGATCTTAGTAAAAAATAAAAAAACAAAAGGCAATCGCTCAAAAATTAAAAATAAAAAGTTGTCACCCATATGAAGTTTCAAGATGATACATGTATATTAAATACTGCAAAAGAAAAATTGCCACTATATATTAAGCATATATAAGCATATATTAAATAGTCTCTTATCAATATACAGTATAATGACATAACTGGAAAATTTAATGCGAAGATAACAGGTTTTATTTTTTATAGCTCAAATAAAACACTAAGTATTCTAAACTTGATTTCACTATCTGACGTATCAGAATCTGACATCTTTCTGTATGTGTACTGGTTTTACTGACCGCAAAGCGATGGTACGATGGCACAATGGTGAAAACGCGATGGCACGATGGTGAAAACGCGATGGCACGATGGTGAAAATGGATAAAAGAATATTAAAACGTTAAAAACAGGGGCTGGAAATGTTCGATGTAGGCTACATGGCTGCACTGAACTGCTCTGGGGTAGGGAGTAGGGCTACTGCAGGGGGTAGGTGGTTCCAGTGGTATACCGTCATAGGAAAGAATGAAAATTTATAATAGTCTTAGGTTGCTGTGAATAAACTATAACATAAGGGCTGGCCATGGCGTGATGTTCGGGACAGGTGTGTCAAATATTCTTCTATGGGGATAGCAACCAGAACATGGGGGGACCTTATAGAAAAGGAATAACCTAGCATTTATACTTCTGAGTTCCAGTTTTCTAAGCTTAAGGGAGTGAAGCATGCCCGTGACGCTACAGGTCTGACAATAATCTAGCTTAATCCATCGGGCTGCTCTTCTTTGGACATTTTCGATTACATCTATTTGTGTTTTGGTGTGGGGAGACCATATATCGGAACCATATTCAAGCTGGGGTCTGACTAACGTCTGGTAAGCAATGGACTTAACAATGAAATGATGCACTTCTAATACAAATTACATATAAAATCTGACATATTACTTCCTTATTGAAGTCAACTTGCCATTTACCGTAATTAATGTTCCTAACAAAAATTTATAAAAACATATGATCATTTTGATACCAAACAGGACCATATTATCTTTCAGGAAAAATATAAAAAAATACATATTTCATATACAATATACATGAATTTGAAATGACATGAACATTAAAATACATGGGTATAATTACAATACTAATTAATAAACTTGCATTATAAAATTTACATTATAACAATATATGTATATATGACACACGTTTCCCAAATATATTACATCTTTAATAGAGGACACTATTTATTTCGTAATAATAATAATAATAATAATAATTATAATAATAAAAATAATAATAATAATATTATTATTATTAATAATAATAATAATTATATGGTTTGAAAATCGTCTTTGAATTAAGAAGGAGATATCTTCAAATATTTCCTCATTTTCTGTTACCTGGAGGATTACTCTTTTAAGAGTCAAGAGGGTTTGCACAAATATTTGAGGTAAAACTTCGAAATTGTTTCTTTGAAGTCGACAAAAAAAGAAATTTTTGAGAAATCGAAGTGCGAAATCGTATTGTTTAAAAAAAAAAGGTTTTGCCACAAAAAGCATACCGTGAAAAATCTTTAGGACAAACTCATAGAAAGAAAGAAATATTCAATGATCTATCTTAACTGAACTGTTTTACCTATATTTAAGCCTAAATCCGCATTTTGTCATGTATAACTCGCTCGCAAGCGGAAGTTATATAGCGGACATTTGAGTGTACGGGTGTGAAAAGTAAACAGGCTCGTGACCCACTTGTTGCAGGATGTTAAGCGACCTACTTAAAGCCCTCGTATGCTTTAACAATGTTCAAAATGGAGCTCAAGTGATATACAGACTGTTGTGCAATACAAAAATAAGTAGAAAGTAGACGAATGTACATGTTTATTCAATAGCATAACAATTCGTTCAACAATGCAATTAAGTACAACATATCTTGCATAAAGTTAATGTATTTGTACTATTTATGATACACTTACTTTTGACTGAGAAACTCCCTTTTACAGCTTTACAAAAGATAGCTTGACATTTGAAACAAGTAATTTGTACATGTAGACAAAGCATTATGGAAATTTATTCATAAATCTGATATTTTGTTAAGCACATTGGAGATGCTGAAGGGCTAAAATAGTACTTTAAGTTTGCAAGACCTCATGTTGCGTGACTTTGCCATATTTGGGAGGGATGGCTGATTCTACGCGACTTTTACTGGCGCGCGACGATTTAGCTGCGTGACCTTGCCTAATTTGGAATGACGAATGATTATATCTAAAATTAACTAAGCTGTACCAATGACATAGACTGTTAATGACTCAATTGTTGTACACAAAATGATTAAGAGATAACCAGTTTAAAAATGTTGGCCAGATATACTATCTAAAAACAATACTCCTTGTAGAGGACTAGTTTCAAATTTCACAATATTGTAGCTATTATATATGGTGGCTGATTTGTGACATTCGTGTTTTCGCCCCAGCTATAAGTCGAAAATAAACAAGTTAAAATGGCGGGGCGCGGAGCGAAAACACGCTAATAAGCGAGGGCGCGGGGCGAAGTTTAATAGATAAAACTTCGTCCCGCGGGGGCGCGGAGCGAGATTTAAGAATTAAAACGGCGGGGTCGCGGGACGAAAACACGTTAATTAGCAGGGGCGCGCGGCGAAGTTTTATTTATTAGATTTCGCCCGGGGTATGTACCCCCTCCTGTTTCGGGGGTTTGAAGGGGGCGGCAGCCGCCCTCATCGCCAAAAAGATTTTGGACATGTGAAAGGCTTAAAATGGCCTTCGGGTCGATCGTAAGGTAATGGTTACCAACGCTGAAATTCCCTTTACTCTGTCTCAATCCATTGAGAAGTTGCAACACTTTGAAATCAGTTTTGATGGAAAAAAACAATGGAAAAAAAATAGTGATTTTTGCCAATTTTGAGACGTCCCCAGTTGCCATGGTAAGAGGAAATTAAAGATTGAGCATGCTGTTACAAAGGCTATGGTCCAGTCAACATTTGTGCCAAGTTTCATCAGTACTGAAGCATTTTTCATAGTTTCATAGCAGTTTGAACTTGTAACAGGAGGCTTTTTAATGAAAACGGCCATTTTTCACAATATGCTCATGCGGTGAAGGGTAAAGTAAAGTTTTTTTTTGAAGCGTCCATGGCATGTGCATAACAATGTTTGAAGACTGGTTGTATTAAGTTTAGGCTGTAAATGAGATTAATTTGATACGCAAAAATGGATGACGCCAGCAATAATTCTCAACACTGGAGAGGGCTGATGACTCTCGGTATCCGGTACGCCCTGGGTCGTATATCAATTATTGTCAATGAGTAGGCCCTAATTATATTTCAAGATAAAGTTTAAATCGATATATTGGTCATCATATATATGATAAATTGATCAATTAAAAATTTAAATACCACAAATAACTACAAATATCAAAACCAAAGCAGTTAATTCGTTTCCCTTTATGTATGATACGACCCCGGATTCCGTGCTTTCCGGATCGCAGGTCACGTTATTGTCCTGTACAATCACGTGGTACTAGAAAATCAAATCACTGAGGTATACATTGCTTGATAATATAATCCATTTTTGTCATCAAGGCCATGTTAAATTTTTAACCTACTGATCGGGTCATCTTCTGGCCAAGGTCAATGTCCGTAACAAGTGACTGAAACTAAGGCTTATTTCTTCCAAAGTTATTACGTATGAGGCAAGACAGAAGCTGATAGATGAGCAATAAAGAAATCAGTTTGTGAAACAGCCGTAACTGCAGTATAGAAAATTGAAACACTAATATTGAGTCTTTAGTGATGCTATCTAATGAAAGACAAGACCTGGCTTGAACTCTATACACATTCAAATAATTGAATCATCCTACAAGACTTAATTACCAAATTATAGTACATCCTTTTATATAGCTTTCCATGTTACAGATCTATGTACTGTACTTTGATGCATTATAAAATATATATTCTGGTGTGTTACACATTAAATTTTGAAATGAATTACTTTATCGTTTATTAATATACATAAATGAAATCTATAATCAAATCAATTTAGATGTACTTTAATATTTTCATTGTTAAATAATTGTTACATAATAGTCTGCATATACAACCTTTCCAACAAATTCATTTATATTTGACAGAAAGTTAACAAGTTTTTTTTTTCTCCATAATCAGGCTATTTGACCAACTTCTTAACGCTAGATGAACCATACACAATATTGAGTTAAAACATTTTTCTATTTTTGGCTACTGTGACCTACTTCTGATTTTCAACCAAGATGATCCATGTTCAAACTCGTAGCAAAACCTGTCAGACATATTCTTACCAAGTTTTGAGACAAATGGGTCAAAAGTGTGACCAGCAGATGACCAGTAGAGTGTTAACAACTAAATGTCATCTTTGGATACGCACGGTTGATAACATGTAACATGACATAACTGATAAATGTTAATGGTTCGGCCGTGGGTACTATCCGACGATGCTAAATGTGGATAGACCACAGTTGACATAAGATGGATGACCTGCATTCAATAATTCTATAAGCTAGCCTATTAGTTTCACCACTGGAACCAGGGTACATGTGCATATACTCTTGATATGCGTAATAGTTGTCTTTCATAATTTATAAGGAGTCTACAGTTTCTCCAACATTGGTTCCGCTTGCATGCACAACTTATTTTAGGAAGTAACTAGCCGTACGGGCCCGTACAGCTAGCTGTACGCGTCACGTACGGCTATGCAGGACACCCTGAATTGTCTAGCCGTACGACACTTTTCAAAATTATATGAAAGTCGAAAATGCATATGTTATTTTAGCTCCATGCTCTGGCTTTATCGTCAATATCCCAAGTTCGACGAATTGATATGAGTCGAATGATCGAGTGGCCGAATCGTTATTTTTACCCTTTACTGAATCAGGCAATAAACACATATTTCTTTTCAAAAATCAAAGGGATACAAAAGTGCAAGGAAAATCATGTGTAAAAAGTATTGTAAAAAAAAGCTTACGAAATTTCTATTTTCGAAGCAACGATAATTGCCAAGTTTAAAAAAAAAAAAAAAAAAAAAAAAAAAAAAAAAAACCGGTATACGCAGGTAAATTTTGTTACGGAGCTACGTATAGTAATGGGCGTCCGCGCCGAAGCGCGGCGCCCTTATGGAGTGAAATCAGGGCGACAGCAACTTCTCGAGCCTTATAGTCGGTCATAATAAAAGCCGATCATTCCGATCGGTATGAGGGTGCTTGATTTAAACAAAAAAATGTCTCGATATGTACATTTTCTATATGAGATAAAAACAATAAATATGTACAATAATTGAGAAAAAGGTACATTTCTATGGTATAGATATTACACTATCAACTTTGAAACATTTTATTTATTTTGTTATTCGTGTTTAGTAAAGATGCCCAGGAATTATTCAAGGTTACAAATTAGATTTTATGAATTATTCAATTGATTGATAATTTAAAAAAATGATAAAGAAAAATACAAATGTACATGTACATGGTTTAAGAATAAGCAATATTATATATTGAAAGATTAAGCATAATTTACTGACTTTTTCCAGTTAAGTTTTGACTTATAATCGTCGGTCAATATGACAATCGAATTCTTAAAATTTATTTTACAATTTTAATAAAAAAAGAGTAGTAAACGTGAAAACTCAGTATTAAAATAGCACATAAAACACGAAAAAGAGAGGAAAACAATATTCATAAAATCTGTATTTTTTATATTAAAATAGATATTACAATTATTGTATAATAAACAATTATACTCAACATGATCAACATGGTAATATAACCAGTGTCATATTTTTACTAAGTGTGAACAGATACCTTAAGAGGGGGTCTTCGCTAATAGCGATAACATAATAAGAGAAAATTCCACAAGTGTGGTGTTGATCATGCGTTACACATATGGATTATAAATGATTGTATATACATGTATATCCGTTGCTTTTAATAATCACGATCATAAAGAAATAACAAGTAATATTCTAATCTCTAGCATGCCAATCAAAGTTCATAATGAACAATGTCTTTCTTCCTTTCATTCTGGTAAAAACCAGTTAACCATTGAAAAGTTTATAAGAATATCTTGTCATCATATGTCTACTAGTTCATCTTAACTTTCTGCATTTCTTGCTTGGACGCCCTTTGATGCTTTGCATCAATGCTTTTCTTGTAGTATATGAAACGAGTTAGTTACGAGGACATAACACTGCCTGGGCGACATCAAGGGGTGTTTCTGATAAAAAAAATGTCGAAGCCGTTAGGCCGAGACAATATTTTGCAGAAACATTCCGAAATGTCGCCCCAGCTAGTGTTATATCACCGTAACTGACGAGTTTCATATCCTATAACTGTTTTATCGCATTTCATTTTTTTTTGTAATAGAAATCACGAAAAAAAGATACAAAAAACAAACAAAAAAACACGTGCATTTATCTCTCTTGTGTCCTTTTACTTTTACATCTTTTCACTCTCAGATAAAATGAACCAATACCAGCTAATGATATCGTAAGCTACCTTACAACAACGTCCAATGTTAGAGACGGATTGTAAACTTATAGTTTTTGGGGAAAGTTGTTCGGATTCAAGAGTTATTCGGACTAAAGATTTAAGGGCTTTTTCAGTGTAAATAATTCACTCAGCGGATGTACATTTTGATTTCAGCAATTGCATAATTATATGAGAATAAATTCATTCCAAAAATTTTTTTTCATACTTTTTTTGCTACTGGAAATGTTCGTTGCCGCTGCCCCATTAGAGCCTCAGTGAAAAAACTACACTGATACAAGATGCGAAAAAAATCTCAACTGCTATATAGCGGTTGTTTTTTTTCCCTATATGAATCAATGAAAAACTGTACTGCTATATATCAATACAGTTTTCAAATGTTCATTGAAAGTGTACTGAGTATAATGGGTTATAATAAGTTAGAACAAAGAAAAAGTTCCGAACCATGCGATAAAAATTCTTTATACGTTGCATCCTTTTTATGCTTATGTCAAATCCATGCTTCCTCAGTATATAGACACAACGTGGTATAAGAGTGTCATAGTTAAATCATTTGTTAATGAATTTTAATGTAAAAAATGACATATATGTGATATATGATGAAAGAAAAAACTGAATAAGTAATAGTTATAGTATATGAAACGAGTTAGTTACGAGGATATAGCACTGGCAAGGGCGACATCAAGGGATGTCCCATTGGAGCCTCTGTGAAAAATAAACTCAACCAATATATAGCAGGTGCAAAAAAATTCAACTGTTATATATCAATTGAGATTTTTCCCATATGAATCAATGAAAAACTGCACTGCTGTATATCAATACTGTTCAATTACTCATTGAAGTGTATAAGTGTAAGAGTAAATGGGTTAGTAAGAAAACAAAGAAAAGTTCGAAACCATGCGATAAATACTCTTTTTGCATAAATGTAAATCCGGAATTTTATTTGATTAAATATCTATCTTAGATGTTTCCTCCAATTTATATAATTCTGACGACTTTGCTATATTTATGATGTATTCATTCATGCTTGCATGCGCATGCGTGTATGCGAAGTTTAACGTGTAGGTATATACTACGATTTTATCAATGAACTGTTATTTTTTGTTTTCTGTAAAGGAATGTATTATTTCATGAAAATGAACGATTTGGAACTTTCAAAGCATTTAAACAACTTTGCAAACAATATTTCAATGATATGTAGTCGGAATGTAACAATATTGCAGAATGAAGAACTAGTTTCTGTGACGGTTTTTATCCGGAAGTGGATGTCGTTTGGTAGAGGATAAACCTGTAACGCCTGTGGAGATTTAGTTTATAACTCTGTATACATTGCAAGCAATGTCTTCAAAAACTCGGATGAAGGTATCTCGTAGTATAATATCAGTAGCAGTTGTGTTCGGCGCGTTCATTGGTCACCCCAAACCCTGTACCCACTCTATAACCAACCCATCTTTCCAAAACAATGTAAACTGCAGTATTTTTCATTTGGAATATGTTTCAATATTTGATATATGCTTTTACAAGAAATTCAATTTCCTTCATACCACGCAAAATGTAAAAAATGATAAATATATATTTAGTAAAGATATGCAAATCGCCGCTCAATTTTCAGCACTCATCTTAATGTAAACTCCATAACTCATCAAATTTTAAAATCGTGGTACAATGATTGCCTTTAAAGGAAATTAAGCTGTCATTACAATGATTTCAAGTTATAGTTAGTCGACAGAGATGTGGCCGCTTGTTTTTTTTTGTTTTGAAAATTACTTGAAATGAATTAATGATTATTAGCTGGACTTGTTTTGGAAAAGATTTAGGCATTGCTACGTTCATGTCGGCGTTGCCGTTGCCGTCCGCAAAATATATCTTGATCATAATTCTTTAAGTTCTCAGTGTATTGTCTTCATATCTGGCTACCCTTAGGACAAGGCCTTAAGCAAGCAGACTAATATTGACCTTCTTTATAAGATGACCTAGACCTTCAAGGTAAAATTTTTTATTTTTTTTTCCCATTTTTTGCTGTAACTGACTATAACTTTGTTTGTTACTATTGAATAGAGTGTCTTCATATTATAACAAACATTTTAAGGATAAGGCTATCATGCATTTAAAACTAAATTTGACCTCGTCACTTTTATGACCTTGACATTGAAGATTAAATTCTTGAATTTTCACTGATTTTTCTGTCTATAATTGACTGTAAATTGGTAATTGATAAATTGATTATCTTTATACTGTGATAAAACAACATTTTTGACAAGATCTTCTAAAAGGTTGAACTAACCTTGACCTTTAAAAGATACTGACTCCCTGTCAAGCTCAAATTATTGAATTTTTGTTAAGTTGTCATTATTTTGTTATTTATGTACGGATTTAATTTAAACTTGTTACCAAACAAACATATTGATTAATTTAGTTGTGACCTTGACTTTAGATTTACTAAGGTCAAATTAATGAAATTCTTAAGTTTATTTAGCTCACCTGTCACAAAGTAACATGGAGAGCTCATAAATAACGAAGCCAATTTCATCAAAACTTAACAGGAATATTCCTTGGGTGGTCACCTTTGAAAATTGTTTAAAGAATTGAATTCCATGCAGAACTCTGTGGAAAGAAAAATCTTTAAAAAAAACTTCTTAAGAGTTAAAGCTTAGATATTAAGCATGACACATCTTTTAGTGTGTGTGATTACCAAGTTTGTTCAAATAAATGCCCTTGGGTCAAAATTGGCCCCTCCCTAGGCGCTTTTGATTTTCCTATATGTATGTAGGTAAAACAAAAATAAATCTTCTTGTAAAAACTCGAAAGGGATACAGCTTTGATGTTTAGCTTAAAACGTCTTTTAGTGGTTGTGTACCAAGTTTGTTCGAATGAAAACCTTGGAGTCAAAATTGGCCCCGCCTCCGTGGTCATTGATTGTGTATAATGTGTATAAAGTAAAAAATATATTCTTCTAAAGAAGCTGTAGCTTAGATATTTGGTATGAAACATTGCTTGGTGGACCTCCGCAAAAAAGTTCAAATTATAGTCCTGGGGTCAAAATTGACCCCTCCCCGGGGGAACATAGAATCTACCTATATGTATATGTAAAAACTTTTATAAAAACTTCCTAGATCTACAAGAGTTAAAGCTTAGTTTCCAACTAATGACTTCATAGCAGCCATTGACTTTTCATAGCAAACTGTTAATTTTAATAGCAACCAGCAAATATTAACTTTCAATAGACACGATTAAATGTACCATTGAATTTAACAGCAGGCACTGGTGTCCAAGGAAACCATTTATTTCGTATAGTTAACAGTCACTTTTTAACAGCTTAAAAACTTTAGTTTGCTTCGGCCGATTGACACAAAACCTTTGTAGGTAGCTTCGATTGCTATCCATATGTCTGAGATCAAGGTCAAGGCCACTGTGACTAAAAATAGAAATCCAGTTTCCGCTCGGTAATTTGAGTTTGCTTTCGCCTTTTGGCGCCACTTGGTGTATGAGTAGCTTATAGAAAGAGGCAGCATGGGATTGCTACCAGGTGTCAGTGATCAAGGTAAATGTCACTGTTACTAAAGATAGAAATTCAGTTTCAGCTTAATAACTTGTGTTTGCGTTGGCCTATTGACACACAACTTGATGTGTAAGTAGCTTATATTAAAAGGCAGCTTGAGATTGCAGCCCAGGTGTCTGAGATTAAGGTCAAGATCTCTGTTACTAAAATAGAAATTCAGTTTCCGCTCAATAACTTTAGTTTTCTAGGCCTATTGACACCAAACATGGTGTATGAGTAGTTCATATTATGAGGCAGCTAGGTGTCTGTGATCAAGGTAAAGGTCATTTTTACTAAAAAAAGAAATTCAGTTTCCACTGAATAACTTGAGTTTGCTTTGGCCTAGTGACACCAAACTTGGTGTATAGGTAGCTTATATCAAGACGCTACTGGAAATAACTACCCAGGTGACAATAATTAAGGTCAAGGTCACTTAATTGCTAAAAACAAAAAAGTCAGTTTCTGCGCAATAACTTGAGTAAGTTGTGACATACTGACAGCAGATTTGATGTGTTGGTACCATATATCAGGACGCCACTTCGGATTACTACCCAGATGTCTGTAATCATGGTCAATGTCAGTGGTGCTAACGATAGAAATTCAGTCTCGGCATAATAACTTGACTTAACTTAGATCTATTGACACCATGTTTAGTATGTGGGTAGCTTATATCAAGACGCAACTTGGGGTTGCTATCCAAGAGTCTCCAAACAAAATTCTGGAAACAAAGTGATCCCTCGGAAGCATTAATCACAACAAAATTACATAAGAATTGCAGACTCGGTTTGATTGAGTCTGTACATGAGAGATAATGAATAAGTGCAACATCCCTCACGCCCCCTAGCACCGGCTTGAGCGGTACTCAATTCTCAACACTTAATAGTGCTGGCATCAATGATCCCGAAGGACCAGAAAATATAACAGCACTGAAGTGAAGTACGGGGCAACTTTTTACAGCTGCCATACGGCACTTGACACCTGCTGTTGTGAAGTACAAAATTCTGGAAACAAAGTGATCCCTCGGAAGCATTAATCACAACAAAATTACATAAGAATTGCAGACTCGGTTTGATTGAGTCTGTACATGAGAGATAATGAATAAGTGCAACATCCCTCACGCCCCCTAGCACCGGCTTGAGCGGTACTCAATTCTCAACACTTAATAGTGCTGGCATCAATGATCCCGAAGGACCAGAAAATATAAAACTATAAGGTCACTTTTGCTTAAAAAGAAATTCAAATTTCACGTAATAACTTGAGTTTGCTTCGACCATTTAACACCATACTTGCTGTGTGACAGCTTGGGATCGCCACTTAGATATCTGGGGGCAAGGTCAAGGTCATTTGCTTAGAATAGAATTTTCAGCTTCTACTCAATAACCTCAGTGCACTTTGAACTATGGTTCCTGTCACATCAAAACTTGGTCGTTTTAAACCTTGTTTTGTAGCATTGCGGCGCTTCTTGTCTTTTATTCTCTTCGTAAAAAAGCGTTTCTTTTTACGTTAAGGATAATTTTTACGTGTGTGAATTGACAAAAAAATGAGGTTACATCTTCGAGAATCTGTAAACTTATGGTTACAACATAATCAATCCTATTTTTAAAATTACATAAAAAATATTTCAGCTTTATTCGCTTTAAATACTACGTATTTATGTAGTGTCCAGGTCAAGCAAATATAACTGGCAAGACGAACTTGTTTGGTATGAGATAAAACACAACACTTAGGTTGAATGAAATAGGGCATTTATTAAATGCCATAAATGACAAATGTTACATAATAACAAACATGGCATGTACATATTTGTATCGAAATAACCAAACTGGGAGGTAAAAACCGCCAAAAAGGGAACCTTCCGCCTAAAATCTTATATATGTGACTGAATTTGACAAGATTTTTTGTGTTTGGTAGAATTATTAGTACATGAATGATTATGAACATGAATCATTTAATTATTAAAAAAAACAATAATATCACAAATATTGACATTCATTTCATTCTTCGCTGTAAGGAAAAGGAGTACCTCTGACCTAGTATATAGAAATTATGCAAATAAATGGATATAAAATCATCATAATGCTATTTGTTAAAACCATCAATAATCAGTTTTCACAGTATACGGCAACAAACTGCAATACTAACATAAAATTCAAGTCACTTTTGCTTCCTCTCGCTCGCTTTCATCTTAATAAGTCACTTTCGAATTGTTCACTGTAAGCGAAAGGAAGATATCTGAACATAAATAATATATTGAATATAAAGAAATCATGCAAATCAATGAAGATTAAATCTATATAATAATATTTTTTGGAAACATAATATATTATTAATTTATGAAAATATTCTTGTACAAAATGCAATGTTATAAATATAAAATTCTATATGTACTATTTTATTAGTCACTTTTTTATTTTTCACTGTTAGCAAATTGAAGATTAAATCATGATAATGATTATTTTTGAGAATAAATATTGTAAATATTTGATAAAATACATATACAAACTGCAATATATTAATATATAACTCAATTTAAACACTATATTTGATATTCTAAAGTCACTTTCGATCACTTCCGCAAAAAAAGTCACTTTCTTTTTTTTACCAATGCACAATGATAGACATTGTATTGTGCTATTTTGTGTATTAGCAATATCTCATCTTTACTTACAACAAAATAAGCACCTTTTCTGTGGTGAAATTCACGCCAGAATTTTCAGCAGTAAAAATCGTATTACAATTTGTATTGGAATATATTGTTTAGTTTAATAATTCTAATTCTATAAAGATTAATCATTTCTACATAAATTTCATGTTTTATTTGTGAAAATATTCCTAACATAGTTTGGGTAGAAAAGTAAATACATGTACCATTACAATAAATAAAATTACTGCTAATAACACGTGACATAGTATACACTGTTGATAACAGCACTGCTATGTACGTGGTACTGAGTTACAAACATATCTCAGAAACATTGTACCTTTGGCACGTCTATATATTTGGCTATTGACAGGCCGTGTTCTAGAGGTAAGCTTTGAGAGGTCTGCATGTGTTTCTAAAATAGAAAAAAATGTGAATGACTAGTATTCACGGTGGCATTAAAGTGACATTTGCAAATTTATATTTTCTTTTGTTTTTGATACTATTTTGTTTGTTTTTCGTACATATCTTTTTTTTAAATTTTGCATACATATTTTCTTTAGTTTTGCATGCATATTTTATTTTTGTTTTTCGTACATATTTTTAGCCAATCAAAACAGCCTTCACATCTCATAACAGCCCATAACTGAGAATAAAACGCGGTTACTATAATAGCATCAACGACAACAACAACAACTTTTATTAGCAAACATCGACAAAAGCTTGCCTTTGGCTAATGAACAGAAACAATACTTCAAATATTGATCATATATACAAACATTTAAATCAATTTTACATGAAACTATTATTATCAACAAATATACATATAAAATCATAGTGATCAGAAAATTTTAACATTTAAACATTTGAAAGACATCATTTCTAACAGGCTATGCTTCTTTAAGAAATTAAGTTAATTTACACATAATCAAAACAGTTTTCTTTTAATTTGAACCCATCATACGGTTGAATAAATTAAGTTTGGCCATGAAATATGTGCATGTATTTGGTACGAATATTTGCATATTTTGTGTGACAGGTCATTAGAAAGTGGAACTCTGACTCGATTACATTACAATTGCAATATCGACAAATTTTATTTATTCTATCAGTTCTTATATATCTCCAAGTTTCGATAGCTAGCGAGTGCGCTGATAATCTGAAACAAGTAAATAGCTTTCTCAAATAGTCAATTTCAATAAAATCAAGATATTTTTCATAAACAAATTATTTTTTGAATTTCACATAATAATCAAGTTTAGAAATACTACGAATAGAACCACTCCTTCTTGCTTAAACTGATCTCTTAATCGGCATTTTAAGATTCTTATAGAAATATCATCTTTGAAATTGTACCAAGTAAAGCCGTACCCGAGAGAATCAAGAAGAGATTTAACATGGTTTGCGCAAAATATGCAATTTTGATAATATGTTTCTGTATGTTGCAGTTGAAAAAAGTAATAAATAAGCGAACTTTTGTTTCTGTTTATTTTTATCCAATATGTCAACACTCTCTTTTCACATAAGATTGACGGATATCTTCCCGATTCACCAAGTACAGCCATATTTGTTGTAGACATTTTAACACCTAAAATCTGTTTACAGATCTTCATTTGAATTCTATCTAATACATCTGTATTGTAAATACAGTAAATTCTCTCTATTAAGACCACTTACGGGACTGACTCAAAGTGGTCTTAATAGTGAATTGGTCTTAATAGTGAGTAAGTCACTTTAATAGCTGACGAAGTCCAACTTAATTTAATGTATACCTTACATAGTTTTATGCACATGGCAAATGTACTTAATAAAATGAGTAAAAAGAAACACATATTTTTGAGAAAAAAACAACATTTTTAATGCATGATAATAATTATGATACATCATTAATATAATGAAAATATCAATAAACGGCTAGATGTTAAGTCTCCCCTTTAGAAGAAAAATATGAGGTATTAAATATAGTTATAACTCTCATTATGATTTATACATTAATTACATATCGAAATAAAGCACACATGAACTGATAATTTGGTGTAATTATCACTTTTTACCATACTTGCTACAAATTGTGATGCACAACAAACAATCCTTAATGCTATTTACCTGTTTATTACATCCTAATTACGCTGACAAATTAATCGTTTCTCACACCATAGCTGCTTAGATTAATTAGCCAGAAGTGGTTTAAACTGATCATGTTGACGCTTGAATTCTAAAGATACACCGTAAAGCAAGCGTCTAATCAATCGATGCATATAAATGACCTCATTTGACCCGGTGTATTTGTTTACGCCAGAGGGAAGATTACGACAATTAATTGGGGGGCAATAAACACCAAGTGATGTCTGGCCATTATGTTGCATGGTCGTTATACAGGTTAATGTTTTGATAAGAAATACACACAAATGTCTGACAGAAGTGGTCGTTATGCCGGATTAGAGATGTGGTCGGTATACTGGTCATTTTTCTCAATGAATAAAGAAGGCAAATATTTTGTACTTTTAAAAAGTGCCCGTAATAACGGCGTGGTCCTATTTGTGGCGTGGTCGTTAGGTGGCATTTTACTGTACCAAAAACTTCAGCACAATAAAGTAGTATTGGTTCTACCATCCTGTCAAAGAGCAACAGTTTAGTCTTAACGTCAAGCTTTATTCATACAGGCTGTTTACACCTTTTAATGCGTGCTCTGATTAAAAATTCATTGCATCCGTCATAGACCTATGATACTTAAAGTAAACTACAAGTAACAAAATGTTTCTACAACCTCTGTTTTCTCACCATCAATTAACCAATTTTGCTCATTTTTTGTTTTTCTTTTTCTATATACACAAATATTTGTTATCTTAACATTTATTTTCAGACTCCATTTATCAGAATATTGATATAAACTATCTAGCTGCGCTTGGAGACTTTGTGCATTTGTAGTAAATACCACCATATCGTCTGCAAATAGTAACATATATATTCAGATAATTTAAATCTGCTTCTGATAACGCATTAAAATCAAGGTTTACGGTAACATCTTTCACAAACAATATGAAAAGTATTGGCGTGGTTCCCATTGCTTTCATCCAAGCAATGTGTCTAAACACAAGCTGAGACTCTGAAATATATAGCCTTTAACATATTCACCATTTTGCTGCTAACACCTATTTCAAATAACTTGTACCACAGTGCATCTCGAACAACCGTATCAAATGCTTTTTCGTAATCGATAAAAGCACAATAAAGAGATTTATTTTCTGACAATTTTTGGATTAAGCTATGCAGAATATAAACAAAATCTACTGTGCTCCTGTTGCTACGAAATCCGAATTGCATATCATAAAAAACTGATGCATTTTCACAATACTTGTCTTATCGATTTCCTAAACATAAAGGTAACAGTTTAGCCATGGTACTGATAAGTGAAATTCCTCGATAAATATTGGGATCATTCTTATCCTTTTTATGAATATGAACGATGATGCCCTTTGTCCAACTTCAAGGATAAACGCCTTCACTATACATTTTGTTTAAAATTTGTACTAAAAATGGAGTGGTAGATGTCTTGACATCAATGAATAAATCTGAGACTATCAAATCTTTGCCATGAAGGTGCCTATTTCGAGATAACGAGGAAATGCAATTATCTATCACATTTTCATCGATCAGTTTTTCTGAACTATCTATTACAATATTTAAAAAAATCATCATAAGATAAGTCATTTAACATCGCATCATCATGTGGTGGGTTATTTAAAATAACAGCAAAATATGCAGAAAACTGAGCTTCATCAATATGACTTTTAGGACTTTTGGACTTTTAGTGTTTCTATACCCAGAATTGTTTGGGTGATTTCTGACTCAATTCAAATAAGCTTTGCTTCTCCTTTTTGAAATATTCAAATTAAGTCCTACGTTTAATATAACATGTACAAAAATGCCTTCTGCTCTCTAAAAATGGCATTCTTTTCTCTATTCAAGGGTTTTGGTTAAAGTTTCGTTTTTCATAAAAAAAACTAGCTTTTGCCGTTCTACAAGCGTCATCAAATCAGATTTTTTCGCTTTTCTGACATTATTTGTCACTGACACCGTTTTTCCAAAAACAGAAAAGAGCACTCATACATAATATTTTAAAAAACTGCTATGTTTGAATCTAAAACCTCTTGGTTGTTTAATATATCGTTAGTTTTTTTTAACAAACATAGATTTCGCACAGTGGTTTGGTCACATTTCGGCCCATTTTTGGAATTGGCCCAGTCATTTTCGGCCGGGCAAGTCTGGTTTCGGCCGACCCTTTTCGGCCCACTTTTTAAATTATATATTTTAATATAATTATTGTTTTGTTATTATTAATATATACCATCATATTAGTGTCTATTTGAAAAGGGCTTTTGATTGGTGATCAGTTATTATTCCATGAATAATATGGATAATAACATTCCTTCCTTATGTCTCGGAACAGCTCAAACGACAAAACACGATTCTTTTTTAACCCGCACTCCCCCGGGGCGAGGGAGGTGGTGAAAATGACTGGTGTATTACAATTATGCACAATAAAAGATCTAAATAGGTCATTATACTCCGCCTGGTTTAGAAAATATGCCTAAAGCTTTAAAGGATTTTAATGAAACTTGAATCAATTGTTTAGCACATCCAGATAATGTGCAAAACTTATATGCCGGATCAAGGTCGGGGTCACACATACAGGTCAAAGGATTTAGACTTTGGTTTCATGTCCGCTCCTTATCTCCATGAAGGATTTTCATGCACCTTATGTCAAATGTTAACCACATCGATTTAAATATGTATGTTTGTTATTTTTTTATACCTCCGAAAATGAAAATGTTGGTATTGCAAATGGCGCTTGCAAATGGGGTACAGCAATTTACAGATGAAGTGTTTGAAAATGGTGTTTTACAAATGGCGTAACTATCCAGAGCTTTACTTTGCAAATGGCGTCATGTAAAAAAATATGTACGGTAAACAAAAATAAAAATATGTACGAAAAACTAAAAATAAAATGTATGCAAAACTAAGAAAAAATGTACGAAAAACTAAAATAAAATATGTATGCAAGACTAAAATAAAATATATATGCAAAACTAAAAAAATATGTACATGTATTCAAAACTAAAATAAAATATGTAAGCAAAACTAAAAAAATATGTACGAAAAAAACAAAAAAAAACAACAAAAAATGTACAAAAAAGAAAAAAATATAAGCATCAAAAACAAAATTAAGCAATTGCGAATGCCACCGTAGGTATTTTTATTTTCAAAAAAGTTCTGTTTGCTAGTTTAAATTTTTCTTCCTTTACAAAAATGTATAATCTATAGTAAATGTCTTTTACAATGCCTGGTTCAGTTAATTAAATGTTAATTTCCCTGTTTATTTTGTCAGAGAACATCGGAAACGAAAGTTAGATAACAGGAGGTACTCGTAAACTGGTAAAGTGAAAAAACCAAATAATGAGTCACCAGAGTGAGATAGAGAAAGAGAAGTACAGAAACTGGGTGAAAGGTGGATTAGCATATAAATACCTAAAACAAGGTCTAGACGAGTTTGCTGATGATGTTGTTAAACAAGAACAAAGCAGAATATTACGTTCTATCTCTATACCAGGTACTATCTGTAATCAATGCATCATTGAGCGTTTGCGACCAAAACATGCATGTATAACAAATTATGCAGGTAATTATGAATGCCCCTGGGGACAGCGTAAGTGTAATTGTTTGCACTTAAAGAAGAAAAAATGTCGTCTTGAAGTATGTGATTTCATTATGGAAGAAATATTAAAAACCCACGGATCCACCCCACCAACACCAAACTGGACGAATACAGATATACAGAAATGGTGTACAGAACCGTGGGAAGTCGCCAAATGCTTCATCAATGCACCTGGATATTCGGACAAGACAAAGGCAGCTGATATAGACATATCCGGATTACTCCATGTCTTCATTAATAGCACCAATCTTCATTCTCATTTAGCTTGCTCAATGGCTGGAAAAAATATTTTTATCAAGGTGAGTAAGTAATCGTAATTAAGAAAATAATATCATGAAAGTAAAAAAGCATTATGTTTGTAAAATTTGTACCAACATTGTATTAACAAATACATGTTATATAATTAAAAGATTTGAGGATTTAAATAATGAGCTAAAGGAATGTTCAGTTGAACATTATCAGACTCTTGTGAATACTAGGTTAATTTTCTGTTGCTTTTTTCTTACATTATTGATATAAATAAATAAATAAATATATCAAATTTATTCTTGTTGTTCTTTCTAATATTGTGACTTTTAAGTATTGAAAATTGAGTATCACTCAGGGCATGAGGGATGTTGCACGTTTTCATATTCCTCATGTACAGACTCTGTATGCAATTTTTATTGACGGTTCACGAAATTGTAGGTACGAGAAAGAAGAAACAAACTTTTCCATTCCACTACCATGGAGCTTGAAGATGGGGAAGTGGCTGAATGCATAGATGATATCATTGAAATTCTGGAAGACCCAAAAGAACTCAGAGGAAGACCTGAAGCTCAGGAAGCTGTCAAGAAACTTAAACAGGTAAATTATTTTGCCTTATCGTATGTCAGATGGCCTTTCTTTCGTGACACGACAAGGTCATTTGTGTTTGAGATATGCATTAATGTATTTGTGTTCATAAATATTTATAAAATTATATATCCGATTAAGAAGATATACGTTTTTATATGATTATTTTTAAGGTAAATTTTTACTTTAAAATATAGATAAGATGATAAAGATAAATACTCTTGTAATACGTGTAGAGGTTATTTGAGATATCATATTGTAGAACTTGAAATGTTTACAAAAATACATTTGTTAAAGTAGATCTCTATGTATTCCTTTTTAAAAGTCAAAGACCTTTATATTTATAATGTCAAAAATAAGAACGCTTCTACATAAATTATTATTACACATCTACTAGGCTTAACATCAACAATTCAGTTTCACAAAAGAAAAAAAACACTTTACATTATCATTTCTTGCTGTTAATCATTCAACATCTAAGAAATTGCACTACATATTCAGGTTAAGATTCTACAAAATAACATCTTTGTATTGATGCATGTATACAATTTTTTTTAGTGTGCTGTGCTTATAATTAATGTACATTTTAAAACAACAACAACAAAACATTTTTTGCACAGGCATTTAGAAATGATTCGATTAACTGAAACCATTATTTAAGGTACGAGGAAAAACAATTTGTGCAATTTTAACTCTAATAACTTCCACATATTTGTTTAAAAAACGAAATCTATTTATAGCTCTATCAACAATGAGTTACACATATAAATGTTTATTGACATTTTCACTGTTGATTGCATTCACCTTGTGTGGTGCACCTCTCATGTTAACTATTAGAAAAAAGACAACAGCCTTATGCTGCTAATGAGAACTCCAAACACAGATCACACTTTTCATGCATTTTTGCTTAGTCTCAAATGAAACATTTACAGCGCTTCTTGTACTATAGGCGGGCGATAGTTTTAGCTTTTTTCAAGTACTAGTATGCGCTTTTAAATAAACCAAGCCTTATATAGTTTTTGACCCCAAATGTTCAGGGTCAAGGTCAGTGTTACTAAAAGAAATGATGGATTGTAATATTTTTACATGAATGTTATATGATTATATACATTATAGGTAATTCAAATTTGGCTATTTTAACTTCATACTTCATATTTATCATAAGTTATGAATCACCTTTAACTATGGCTTAAGATTTTGTTATGATTATTTATGTTTGTTGACAGTTGAAGGAAAGCAAATTTGTAATAACAACCAACGATGAAATAGATGTACGTAAAGAAGCAATATTGTTTGTTAGCCAAAAATCAGATGAGTTAAAACAAATGGTTGAAGGTGGCAAAAATGAAGTTAGATACCTTATCGACCAAGAAACGGTTAAAGCTAAGGAAAGCATACAAAAATGTCAAAATGATGCAGTAAAGGAATTCAACGAACACAGGGAAATTCTAAACGAAAGAGTAACAAACCTGGAAACGAATGTACCTGACAAAGTGGAGAAATTAAAAACAGAGGTTTCTAAAAGAGTCGGAAAAGTGGAATCAGACGTTTCTGTTTTGAAATCAGATGTTTCTTCTGTGAAAGAAGTATACCATTTTTGTAATAACATATCACTTACATTATACATATCTATCTTATCCTCATCTGACCGCTGTCAAAGTTAGTGTTTGTGATCAACTGATGCCAGTCTCTAATCATGTTGGCCTGTGTTAACAATTTTCATTCTTAATGACTCTAATCATGTTGGCCTGTGTAAACAATTTTTATTCTGGATGACAACAGTTTTATTTCATATTCAATAATAGCCAAACTTACATAAAAAATACTACCCCAGTCTGCTTTTTCATAAATAAGGTTAATATCAAAGTTTTGATCCCTTAAAAAGGTATATTTGCATTGTATTTGATCCATATAAAAGGTATATTTGCATTGTTTTTTTCCACGTTTTTTGACGGTCTAGTAAAACTTCTCGAGACTATTGTTTTGTTACCATATCCTGTTTCTCTTTTTATTTTTGAAAACTTTTTGTAGCAAATATATCTGTAAAAGGAACAGTTAATATTAATAACGAGGAGATAGAAAGCCCTTTGGTTTGGCAGTTTTGCATGACAATGGTTTCGTAATACATGTATATGTTAGTTTACACACTTGAAATTGTGTCACTTATTTGAGCGATTTATAGCCATTTTGACCATTTTGTTTGATTTACAACTGTTAAAATAACCGTTTAACAATGTTATTAGCATACAAATTCAAATTATTTATAAAGCGTTACTTGTCGTGTAAACAACACTGCCTGTAACAGTCTTACAATATTTTTTTTTATTGTTTAACATATATTCTATTAATTGAAATGTATATGATCATATCTTATGTTGCTTTCAGCAAGTGACTTCATTAAAAAGCAAAGATAGAGAACTAGACAGTAAACGTCAGTTATACAAGAGGCATTCAGATTACGTCAAAGGAAAGCAAGGTAAACATTTCGTACAATATTAGCTATGTTTTTTGAGAAGTAGTTCTTCATGATTAGGACGCACGTTTAGACAAAATATTTTCTCTTTAGATATGAACTTGGAATTTACATTTTTAGCTTACAGGTATAACCTTTATCAATAATATTGCCTGCCAGCTTATATGTAAATAGCTATCAAAATTTTAAGGCATTATTAATCAACCCACACTATATAGCAACTATATTTTTGTATTGATATTGATAAGTACAAACAACAATTATTAATAAAACCTTTTATTTTATGCTTTTCAGTGGATTACTGATTTATCCGTGAAAATTATATTTGATTATTTCACAGTGAAAATTATCAAAATATAATTTCGCTTTTTTCAATGACGAAACTACTTTTTTAAGATTTTCCCCATGTGGTACCTCAATTTTATTTTTACCGACAATTCTGACAATGTCAGGCTGTTAAAAGAAATAGCAAAGCTGAAATAGATAAATAACTTAAATGTCAAAAGTAACACAGAGAGAAAACTTACTTCTATTCCTTCAAATTCCAATCACCAAATTTTGTCTCTAAATTTTTTTTGTTTCGTTTTTACAGTCTGAAAAATACATTCCTTCCCCATGCAAAACGGGCTCTTGATGACATTTGGGCATATTAAAGTATCCTACGAGCAATAACTGCCGTATGCTTTATGAAAAATTGAAAAGCATTGTCAGCCATCACTCGTAAAATAAGTTAAAACAACCCAGCGTTCCTTCAGCAAGCTTCCAATTTTTCCATTTTCCTAGCTCCTTTTCTGAATGTTTTCACTTCTGTCAACACTTATTTTTTGTCTGTTACAATCCTCAAATAAGTTTTCTTTCTTTTAAAAAGGTGTATGACTAACAAATCCAAATTATATCCTTCTGAATCTTACACAATTATTTTCCTCCCATGAAATACACAACTTTAAAAAATGGCTGCCGTTTACATTTTAGAAAGCCAGGTCTAATATAAATTCGCAGTAAGTAACAGAAATATGGATGGATGGTTGGAATTTTCTCCTGCAAGAATTGTTTGTTTTTATTATTAAAAGAAGCGATCATTCAAATTTTTTAATAAAATGAATAAATATCACCGTCATTTAACCTTGATTGGCGGACTTATTTTTCAGCTCAAGACTTCTTGTTTTAAATGAGAAATTCCGTTTAAATGGGGCTCTCAATGGGGGAAACAGATTTTAATATTAACGTTAAAATTATGGAAATTTCGTTTTAACTTGTTTTTAAGCATAAAATAAAAAGAAAATTTGTCTGTTTGTTGTGTAAGATGTAATTTTATTTCATCTCGTGAACTTTAAAAACAGTATTCTCACTCGTGGCTACGCCACTCGTGAGAATACTGTTTTTAAAGCTCACTCGATGAAATAAAATTTCATCTTACACACAAACAAACAAATATCCTCTATGTCACACAGTTTGAGAAGTAAATAAATTATTGCCACGATAATTTAAGAAAGGAATTCTATTGAGTAGAAAATCTGGAATATGTCACGTTTTCATATAAACATATGATAAAATGAAATTGATCTAATACATTTTATTTAAAAGTTTAATGTACATGATAATTCAAAAAAGTAAATTTGTTGGAAGTAAATAGCCGAATAATTATAAATATGATGATATTGCTGATTTGAATGCAAGATTATTCACAAAGAGGGAAAACAATATCCCATTTGACCATTTTTTGTAGCTTATATGCTTTTTAAATCATGCAAATTTTCGATTGTTTTTGTAACAAACACTTTGAAATTTTGCCTTCTTTACTGAAACATATAACAATATTCTTAAAATTCGCATACGAATTTTATTTCTTTTCAACGAATCTCTTTACTTAAATTGAAAAAAGTTTACCAAATATTACATGGCATTGCATAAAATGTGACCAAGTTGTAGAAACATATATTTTCTATCCTTGAAATGACTAAGGAAGCAAATAATAAACAAAACCGAGATTAGCGAACCCCAAATTTTTTCCGCCTAAGCATTTATCTTTTTATATTTCAAGATAAAGTTGCTATATTTTTATGCAACAATGTTTTGTATGACTACATTAATATTTGGCAAGAATATTTTATAAAAGTCGGAATATATTATATGCCTAGGGCTTCATGTACAAACATTTGAAAGGCCGTTTAACATTTAGATTAACTTTGTGTTTCAGCAGATGTAATGCAAAACAAATCTTACAGTTAACATTGATTGTTTTTCCGATTATTAAGTATTTTGAAGCAACACAAATATATACCAAAATTATTTTTCTGCTATTTCTTAATAATGATATACTTTAAACATCCGGGCATATTGATGTAACAATAAATATACAATAAAGTGACTTCCATTGAATTAACTATTTACTTACTTGAGTTGAGCATTTAAAGCATTCCTTTCATTAAAGCAAATAGTTGACAAAGTCACGTTTTATTTCGACAATTATGTAAATAAACACTTAAAAATAACTGCCAATTACCTACGATCTTATATTGTCTGCACTGTCTAGGAAGATTTTACTTTTTCACAGAGCTACAAGCCCAACTTGTTAAATATTACAAGAAGCATTATGTGAAGACATCACTTTCACCTTTGAAACAACAACAAGATACCATTAACATTGAAGATATATATGTAACCCCCAAGATAGAAGTCACGGAGGAAGAAAAATATGTGAATATTGATAAAAATACGACAAAGAAGCCAGAGAAAAGATACATACAAGGATATCATGAACTCTTTCAAACAAAAGGGCAGCAACATAAAAAGATATATATATTAGGCGATGTTGGAACTGGAAAGAGTACTTTCTGCAAAATGATGATTGAAAACTGGTGTAACGCTGTTAGTGGTAGAAACAATAAATCGGTTCTAATGAATATTCTACGAAGATTAAAAACCGTATCAAGTCATATAAATATGACAAATAATGATGTCTATCAGATGGGGAGGTTTGAATTTCTTTTCTTGATCCCACTACAATATATGTCAGTGTTAAAGACTGACGTCACTGTTGATATGATTAAAGAATTAACAAAAGATCTCACTTCAGATAAAGATTTGATTGACAGAATATTTCAGGAAGACTCAATGCGTTGTCTTATCATTATTGATAGCTTGGATGAATGGACGCCTCCTAAAGATATTGTGCGTAAACCACATGTAAGTTACGGGATTCCAAACGGAGACAGGGCTAAAGACGCAACAGTCATTACATTATCAAGACCATCAGCAAAAGGAATTCTTAATTTAAAAAACTCAGAAATTGATCTTAAGTTACAGTTATTAGGTTTATCTAGTAGCTCATTGAAATCATTCATAGATCGATATATCTCAAACACAACCTCAACCGAAAAGTCTTACAATGAATTCATTTCAATTATGAAAAAAAAGCAAATTGGTCATATAGAGAAAACACCGTTGCTTTTGCAACAAATACTGTGGTTATATTGTAATGATATGGAACTTGGAAAATCTGTAAGTGAAACTTACTGTCAGATTTTTAATATCATGTGCGGTTGGTCAGACCACAAAGTTGACGGAAATGACGTACGAAATGATGCAATAGGAGATAAAAACATATTTTTGCCTGAAAATGTGCAAATATATCCTAGATTTAGAAACAACAAACGAGTTTTATTTCTAATGGGTGCTACTGCATTTGACATTTTGACTTCCGGCTCGATAAGAAACATATTTGGGCGACAGCATCTTCTGGATAAAGGACTATCTGTAGATGATGTCACTAAGCTAATACAATTTGGTATCTTAAAAGAAAGCAACTGCTTTGACCAAACACAGGAAGACACACAATTTTCTTTCATCCATATGTCTTATCTTGAGTTCTTTGCCGCTTTGTATGTGACCTCAAATGGTAACATAAAAGAAACCAAATGTTTGAGAGAAAAAGAAGATGAAAAACAGGAAGTTTTAGAAAAGCTTTTTGGTACATGTGAATCTGCTAGTGACATATTGCAGTTATCTAATGTTATTAAAATGGTATGTGGTTTGTCTCCCATCCTGATTGGTGATTTGTCTCAACGTATATCATGTATTGTGAATAAGGATACGCATATTTTACATCTAAGAAGACATGGGTATAAAACATTATACAGAAATGACGAGATTGTTCAGATACAACGTCTTATGGTAGAATGTCTTGAGGAGTGTGGCTCTTGTGATAAGGCACTGATCAGTATAAGCGACCTCTGCATAAGTGAACTTGAACCCATTCCATGTCTACAAAGAATCAACTCAGATGATGTGATTTCTCTGAATTTTGAAGAAACATCAGATAAAAATATAGTAGACTTTATCAAACAATGCAAACACCTGCAACATATTTGTATTAAATATGTTTCCTTCAAAAATATGGAAGAATTTTCATTCTTGTCTCAACAACTGTCTGTTAAACAAATAACACTGCATTTTGTTGATGTTTTAGATACTCAAAGTTTTCATGAAATTGATTTCTCTAAGCAGAAACATCTTCAGATACTTGAGCTGTTTTCCTGTGAAAATATAAGAATTTCTGACCTCGCCACTGAACAACTTGAATTTGTTCATATTGAAGACTGTCCTGGTATATTAGATTTTGGACATTTACAAAATGATAGCAGATTGGCAGAACTTTACATTGAGAATTATGATGTTGATTTGGTATCTGGGCATAATTGCCAAAGAATTGACCTGTCCGATCACAATCACCTCAAAAAACTTAAATTGATAAAGTGTCATGATATGTTAGTTACAGGCTTCAGTATTGACCAACTTGAACATATGTACATTAAAGACCTGCCTCATACATTAGATTTTGATCTTTTATCAAAAGCTAGCAGACTGACTGAACTTCACATTGAGAATTGTGCTGTTGATTCGCAGTCACAGCATGCACGTCATGATATTGATCTGTCCAGACAAAATCATCTCACAACTGTTATGCTGCTTGACTGTCCTGATATAGTAATTACAGGTATGAATACAGAGAAACTTGAACAGACATACATTCGCGGATGTAAAGATACACTAGGAGATACAAATATGTTTTCATATTCAAGGAAAGACATGGAACTTCATGTTAATTGTATGACGGTTAACACAGCAATTCTGAAACCATTATTACAACAGACATCTTTGAGACAAGTGACCTTGGATAATGTAAAATGCTACAAGAATGAATTTCTTCCTGTTGATTTGTCTGCACATAATCAGCTCCAAAACATTAAGCTTGTAAAGAGTCCTCAGATACAAATTTTGAACCTGAACACTGAACGTCTTGAACAAGTGCACATTGAACACAGCCCTGATAAAGTTATTTTTTATCTTTTATTAAATGCCAGAAGACTGACTGAACTCACCTTTCTGTGTAATTTATTCAGAAAACAAGATGGTGATGTTGTACACACTTTACATAATCTTGACAAACTTCATGTAAAGTTTAACTATATAGATACAAATGCTCTTACTGTGACACCAGATATGAGAAGACTAAAAACGATTAAACTGGAATATGTAGACATGTGTATAGACACGTGGCGTACATTTCTTGACAGTCTTCTGACTCTTCATCAGTCTGTTGAGGTTAACATAAAAATAAAAACAGACAATACGAATGATGCATTTGTGTCTTGGGCTTTTCCAGAAATCAGACAATTATATTTTTATGTTGCTCTCAATCCAAAGTTTAAAGTGATATCGGGACATGACGATTATGAGTTATGCTTTCAAACAAAAATTGCAGATTCCTTTTGTTTAATGCATTGAAATAGAAACAACGTATTTCATGTTCAAATGTGTAAAGGCTATGTTGTTTCTGCGAGGCATAGTTTTCATGCTAAATGGTTGCTTATAATAGTTTGACTTTGTTCAAAGGCACATTATGCCTCTTAAGCAAAAATAAATAAAAGCAATAAATATATACTTTTTTTAGAATGGACACACACTAAAATTTCAAAACCTTTTAATAATGATTTTAGAGCTATAAGCTGTTTTTTTGCCTGATGAAGATAGCGCTACATGTGATGCTATTTGTCATAAAAGAAGTAAAATGTAAACTACATATGTAAGTAGTATTTTGACTTCTGTTTAAAATACTAAATCGCAATAAAAGGTATTAATTGCGAAACATTAACAGAAGCAAAAGAATGTTCAGATCATAAGCCAATGAAAAACCTTTTGGAAATTATAAATGTAGACCAAAAATAAAAAAAGCTTTGTGAAATAAAAATAAAATATTTTATGTGGCAAAAATAAAAGATTTCTTGTATAAATATCATTGACGAAACGCATTGTTTTTCCTTCTAAAATTATATTAATAGTATATGATAATTCCTATAGAATTTGATAAGTTTTCTATGAATATAATTTTAGAAAATTATAAATGATATAATAAACATGTTGAATGAAACTATTTACTTTGGGAGACAGTGGATATATAGTCTTGAAATATATTTTACTAGGACAAAATCTTTTGTTGTACTTCAGATGTGTTAATTTATATTGAATGTCCTTTATTTGACCTTTAGTTATAGTGCCATCGACAGAGGAAAAGTGTTTTCAAAAAAATTGGCAAAAACTGTAATAATAATATATAGTTTGTCCGTAAAAACGACCCGGGATATCATTTTATTTCATGATGTGTTGTGAATGTTTTGTAATGTAGCGTTTCAAATGATTTCCGTTCAGTAGAACTGCAATCAAATGAATCGCATGAATCGTAGCACATTTTCACTTTAGTCAAGAAAATCGACTGTTTATAAATGTGATCAAGTGTTCATTAGTAAGCAGTTACAAACTTAAAATTTGCCCTGAACAGTTTGAAATCTTACTACTGAACACAAACACAGATGTATAAATAAAGTATATAACAATGACCCCCAACGTCATACAGGTATACTATGTTCAAATTTGATATTAGAAAATATTGGTTATTGCTACACATTCTTTGTTAATATAAAATAAACATGTTTTGACTTTACACAAAGTAGTTGAAAATCCTCCACACCAAAGGTGGTCTTAATATGAATATAAAGTGTCATAAATAAAAACTGGCAGTTTCTTTTAGAGAAAAGACAAACTTTACTTGATAAATCATAAAGAACGCAGCTTTCCGAACATAGTTTATTTATTTATTTATTCATTCTTTTTATACAAAGTAAACATATTTAGCAAGAAATTTATAGATTTTAATATATCTCAAATATTTTACTCAGAATTAAGCAAAGTACCAGTATATCTTAAAAATAGGTTAGAATGTTGCTGATACAAATATTTGATTCTCTCATATTTCGGTGATAAACAGACTACTTTGGTAATAAAAAGTAAATTATAACATATTTTGGCGACATAAATAGTAAATTATGACATATATTTTTGGATACAGATAGTAAATTTTGGTGATATAAAAAAAGCAAATTCAGACATATTTTGGTGATAAATTGAATTATTTCATGTTTTAGTGACTTGATTAGTAAATTATTTCATATTTCGATGATTAAAATAGTTATAAATTTCCGTATATTTTTCTAACATCTCTCAATCTCTGCAAATTTAAATGTTCATTATTTATTTACTTTTCCAGAGGCGTGCCACTTTTAAAAGTATGTGACAAAAAAAAAACAATTAAAAATTAATAGCGGTTGAATGCAGATACGGTTTATATCTCTATTTTAATTAAATAACATAACTGTTATTAAGAAATCATTTGAATTACTTTTGACATATTAGTTCTTTGATTTTATTAAGTGAAAATTTGGATGAAAGACAATGAACAGTTGTAAAAATCAAATCTTTGAACAAAAGCTATGCCCACTCACAAAGTATTTTATATAATTGTTGTTTAAAACTACATGCCTCCATATGAGCCAAATCAAGACAACCAACCTTAAGAACTACTTTAAGCAGTTAACGATTCAATTTGCAGTATTAATAAATATATATCTACTGCATTACTAACGCTAATTATGCATATTCTGACCTATGTTTGGTAATTTTTGTAGATTTTAAAGTTTGCAGTGTGTAAATTACTTTATTTGTTCAGTGGATAAAATTTTACATCTTAATACATGTAATAATGTTCATGAAAAATAGCATGAATATATAGGCATGCTGCTTTAAACAAGCCTAACATGTGATTACATGTAAGGGTTATTCATTTTATTCCAAAAATAATTCCAAATTTAGAATAAAATGTATTAATATCATAATTTATCATTTGTTAGTTTTGCCTAATCATATAACCACGAAATGTCCGGTGAGTGTTTACAATATTTGTTTTGTGTATTTATGCTTAGAAAATATATCTTTATTACACTATTGTAAAAACTTGTATGTACTACATATATATTGACTGTAACTAATTTATTGTATAAATTGTCTCATAAAACAGGTATTTTTATCATATGACACTGATGTACTATGATGTATTAACTGTTGAAATGATCCATGCGATCAGCAAATGACGTAATTTTCGAGTTTCCCGGTCCAGTAGTTCAGTAGTCAAATATGTGTCAGCTTGTTTAGCATTACAAGAACTTTTAAATAAATAAGTTTACTATGCTGATCACGATAAAGAATTGATCAAAATATTTTTGGAATAAAATACATGTAGTAATAAAAACTCTTAAAAATCGATTAAGGACCATGTGAGTCAATGCAAAACAGTAACCTGGTATAATGATGAGCTATTTCGAATTTCTTATTGTTTAACTGTATGTTAACCAGTTAGTCATGCATTATATTATCTGAATTGGAATACATATATATAGAAAAAAATCTTTTCTTTTGTGTTTAAAAAGATTGTAGTCGAATTTAGTGTGTACATCTACATCCTCATTGTAGCAAAAAGAAAACAGGCATGAAATAAAATAACACAAACTTCACCTAGTTGGTTGCTTAAAACTTGTGATGTGCACCAACACGGTATAGATCCTATGGTGAAATAACTGGTAAATGGAAGACGTCAACTCATTTGGTTTTCCTGCATTATTTCAGGCACGAAACGGACTCTCGAGTAGAACAGCTGCCGTTCCGCAAGCTAGCTGCACATATAGTTTCTTTCCATGCAAGAATCCAAAGTCCCTGCCTGGATTCGAACCCACAACGGTGAGGGGCAAATGGTTTGAAGTCACCATTCTATCACAAACTTGTACATAGCATGACATGAAAACTAAAAGATATACAGCGTAAGGGCGTAATTCAGCAATTCGTAAAAAAACTAAATACTCGAGTTACTACTCAATTAAGGAGCTTAAGACGGGCTGTGCATGATCATGGTATAGGCCATTATCTTGTCGTGGCTAATTTTCTCACGTGTCATCAGTACTGGTAATGCCAGGAAGTGAAAACAAGTTGTTCTTGCACTTGATGGCTGGCAAAGTGCAGTTGCATGGATGTAGAAATGACATCAGACCATCTTAAGATTATACAAATATACTATGATGGTCATATTGCGACTGGCGGGCTTTACTGGTTCAAGAAGACCTAGAGTGCCCCTCTGTGCATTATTTCAGAAAAGACCAGGCACCTGAATAGAATAACTGATCTTCCTCAAGCTACCTTGATAGATTCCTAACATGTAGTCCAAAGTGCCTGGCCGGATTCAAACCCACAGCGGAGAGGGCATGTAAATTAAAGTGAACAATATACCACTCTCGTCTACATCATATGAATTGCAAATTAACAGATACATGTATTTAGTGCGAGAGATTAATTGTGCAATTTATATAAAATATCAACTATACTTCATCAGTCTGAACAATTCGTGAAGAAAAATGTCTGAAATACTGAAGTAAAGCACAATTAAAGAGTAAATACAAGTAATACCCATGGGCGTAATGTCGCACCCGCTCTCTTAATTCAACTCCGTACATATAAGCCTCAGATCAATGAGAAAGATGTATACACAGCTGAGATGTGCGCAACACATCCTCTTTATACCCAAGGCAAAATCTTGACATTGCATAATCTTAAGCAATCCAAACACAATACTACAAAGCATAATCAAGATACAGTGATGACAACCAAACTATGAAATTTGTATTTGAACCTTGACCTCTTTTGACGTTGACCATCATTTTGCGCAAGACGACTCACCATGGGGAACATTTGTTCTAAGTTATATCAAAATCCATCCTTGTATATAGAAGTAATACAATTGAATGTTTTAAAATTTGTTATTTGACCTTTGACCTTGAAGTAAGACCTTTGTCGCAGACACCTCATTTTTTGCATGACACTCCGCAACTTTAATCAAAATCCCGCCATGCATTTAAAAGTAATGCTTCGGTTTTGGCCTACCCCTTCCCAAGAGTGACCTTGACCTTTGAGGGGCGGACCTGGGTTTCCCGTGTGACATACTACCCCATTATGGTAAACATTTGTATCAAACTATGTTGTAATCCTTCAAAAAATGAGCAAGATATAGAATGTACACATCTTGAAGAATGCATGTCCTGACCGACGCACAAACACTGAAAAGCAAAAATTGGCGATTAAGTCAAACTCACAACAAGCTGGCTCAACAATTTCAATATCCTCTGACCACTAAACATAATGCTTCAAGCATAAGCAAGATACAGCGCCAACAAACAAATGTTAATATTATATTTAACCTTTGACCTCTTGTGACCTTGACCTTTATTTTGCAATAGAGAACTCAACTCATCATGAAGAACATTTGTACTAAGTAATATCAAAATCCATATATTGAAATCCATCTATATAATTATTTTCTTCGCATGTAGGAGATATGCTCTAGACACATATCTATATTTAAACATCTTTAGTGAACTTGACCTTGCATATATTAACCTAAATTACATGTTTCCCATTTGTAGTCATGTTAATGACCATTTGTGTTTCTGTTCCTCAATAAATGATGACTAAATGGTCCATATCACATTTCATATTTTCATATTAAATGTGATCCTTATGTGTGACCTTGACATTGGCCCCTTGGACCATAATGTTTTACAAGACACTCTGCCTTATAACGATGAACAGTTGTGCCAAGTTATATTGAAATCCCTCGATGCATGTAGAAGTTTGCTTGGGACAAGCATTTTTCAATGACCTTTAAATGTGACCTTGACCTTTGACCTAGAGGCGTGGTTCATGTGCCTGACACAGCTTCTCAAAGGGGTTAAGATTTCTATGAAGCTTCATCAGAATCCCATGTATGTAGGAGATAATTATGCTCAGGACAAAATCTCTATATTGTCATCATCATTGTATATATAAACCTTAAATAAATGTTTCACATCCGTAGTCATGATATCAGATAATGACCATTTGTTTTTCAATCCCTCAATAAATGATGACTAAATGGTTCGAATTCAAATTTCATATTTTAATCTGAACTTTGACCCCTATGTGTGATCTTGACCTTGGAACCTGAATTGTGCACGTAACACTCCACCTCATAATGGAGAACATGTGTGCTAATTTATATTGAAATCCCTCTAAAAATGTAGAAGTTTAGCTTGGGACAAGCTTTTCTCAATGACAAGATACCTGAATCATGCGTGTTGCATAGCTTCTCATAATGGTTAACATTTTATTAATTTTCATTAATATTCCTCCATGTATGTAGGAGATATGCTACGGACAATATTGGACACCACTTATTTTCAAGAGCAGATCACTTCAATCGTTAGCAACAACACTTCATTTTAAATTTATTTTTATAGCCCATATTTGTTACTCGTAATTACTGCCGACAGATTTTGTTATTAAGTCCTAGATATACTTAGTTGAATGTAACACTGGTGTGCCTAACAAAAGAATATTGGTCCACACAGGACATTTATCACAAGACAGTCCCTAGAGAGTGTGTATAATTTAAATTGAAATTACCTGCACTATCCTCGTATTTTAATGTTACAGTGCTAGTTTTGGACATAATGCAAAACTCATAAAGCTCTTCAAATCAAAATTCAATCAAATGGCATTAATTCAAATATCTATTCATAATTCAAAAAATTTTAAATTACAGATTAACAAGCCATATTCAGTGGCAATGCAAACCAGTGCAAAAATGCTTAAAGGCGTCAAATTACACGTTTTTTAAATTGCAAAATAAGGTTAAGCTAGCGGTATATACTACTTATATATCTGTTGCAGATTCAGGAGTAACATGAATCAGTATTGACAATAACTTTTATAACTATATTGATTCTGACACTAACATCAGTATTTGCTACACTGTTGTTATATGTCTTTCCAGCTGCACGAGAGACTATAGCTATGACAAGATATTTTTGTACATCATATCAATGTGATATTTATCATATGACCACTTTCCAGCTTTATTGGTGGAAGAAGACCTTAGGTGCATCTCTGTACATAATAAAGCCTGGTGTATGAATATTTTACAACAAGAGCTGTCAATAGGACAAAATTCTGTCAAAATACATTTTACATGTTATGGGCATTGGAAAGTGACCTTTTACATATATGCTCTAAAATATGGGGTCTAAGTTTCAATCTATATATTTCCTTCAGCAGTTTTGGAGAAAGCGACATTGCAACGCTACGTAATATTGAAGTTATTATTTTATTAAATATAGCTTTATATCCTTTAATTAAACTTTTCACTCTTAAAACTAGAAATGTGTCTATAAGACACGAGTGTGTCTATAAGACACGAGTGCACACACATTCCACTGCTTTGTCAATCTTCTCACTCGCGGCAAAATGGTTTTGGGCTACATGTGACAAAAACTGAAAATTTTACTTAGTCAATGACAAAAAACTCAAATATTGAATAAATCCACAAACAAACCCCAATGTGTATTATTATAATAACACATGCTGATCAACATTCTTGTTTCTTACTTTCATGACTGCAGGTCAAATACTTTTTAAGCTATGCATAAACAAGTCTTTAATTTATACTAAGTCAAGGGCAAAAACTGGCAAAACTGCAAATTATCCACATGCAAAACAACAGGTGCACAGCTTCTATGTAGTGTTGATCATCATTCCTGTAATGTTGGTTGATTTCTGACTCAAGCACTCAGAGTACATATAACTTAACATTTTGGAATGCTCCTTATTAAGTCAATGTCAATTACTCTACAAAGACTACAAATCCACAATCAAACAAGGTACACAACTACATATGCAGACCAACATTCCTGTAAAGTTTCATGACCCAAGGTCAAATACTTTTTGAGATATACTCGACACAAGTTGAAAATTGCAAATTGTTACTAAGTCAAGGGCAAAAGCTCTAGAAATACTAAAAAAAATCCACAATCAAAACCTATGCTGCACAACTACACATGCTGAAAAACATTCCTACAAAGTTTCATGACTCTAGGTCAAATACATTTTGAGATACGTGCTACACAAACTGAAAATTTGATTATTTTACTAAATCAAGTGCAATAACTCTGACAAAAGAAAATCATTTCACATGCTTGTCAACATTTCTTTTCAGTTTCAAGACTCTAGGTCAAATATATTTTGTGTAATGTGCGACACAAGTAGAAAATTTTAAATGTTTACTACGTCAAGGGTCATAACTATGACAAAACAGAATGAATCCAGAATTGAAACCCCAGGTGCACAACTTCAAATGCTGAGCAACAATCCTTTAAAGGTTCATGACCATAGGTCAAACACTTTGTGAGCTATGTGCGACACAAGTTGAAATTGCAAATTTTAAATAAGTCAGTTGCAATAACTCTACAAATACTGAATAAATCCACATGCAAACACTCGGGTGCACATCTACATATGCTTTATAATCTTATAAAGTTTCATGACTAGGTCAAATATTTTTAGCTACATGCGACACAAAAGAGAACGGACGGACGGACTGATGGACAGACAAGAGTAAATCTGCCCCCTCCCCTTCTAAAGTGGGGATGCAAAAACAAAATTAGCAAAGAATTGTTTACAAAGAAGACATTGTATTCATTTAAAAGTCTTAACATTTTCTTATATCACATATATAGCACCTTTATCAACCATATAACAATAATTAAAATATATACTTTGTTTAATATTGGAACATCAAAATTGTGATCATTTGCAACCAGTATAAAACCAGGCCTGTCTGTAAATTGTACAGTCAGATCAGGCACTGTACCATACACTTCTCACTATTACAATTAAGGAAATCCTTTAACACAAATGGAGTGTTCTAAATTTAAAGCAGGGCAAATCTGTTCAATATAGTCAGCACTGTAAGGGTTTATTAAGAATTTAGATATGAACACACACACTTACATATAAGTAATCTCCTTAAAGATGTACAGTCTCGTTTTTACAAGTACCGGAACATACAATGTACTGATATGCAGACAATTAAAAGATACTGTGATAACTTCCATCATCAACTTAATTATGCCCATTGTGTCTCTGAAATGCTTTTTTTATTTCTCAAAAACTTTTTAATTTTGAAACACTTTTTAAGTTACCCATTGGCCAATTTTCTATACTATCTTTTTTGTTTTAACTTTTTATTATAAAATATACAGTAACAGATATTTAGTACTTTGTATAGGAGTCGAAATACTACAGTAATTTTGTTTACATTTTGTCTCTTTCTTCAAGTAACGAGTATCTAACATTTAAAATTCTTTAAAACCATATAAATGTTAAAAGCTCATTTCTTTTTTTAAAAAAAGCAAAGATAATTGTTTTCTGAGCCGTGCCTTTATTAAAAGAACTGGCTTTCTATGGTAAGATTGAGAAAATAGGTCAACCATAGGTGACAACACTGAATGCATTGAAGGTTTTATTTTTTCACTTTCCCATAAGGTTTTGCCTTTCTTTTTCCGTTTTGCCTGAATCGTCTCAGATTTGACTGACATTTAGTCTTGCGGGCATAAATTCTATCAAATTCCATTATGATGTAGATTGTACAAAAACTACAAGGAGAGAATTCAATGCATACTAAGATTATTGGATATGCCAGTTATTTCCCTCAGTTCAATAGGCAAAAACATTGAAAGATAGAATTTAAACGTGTTATTGTTAGATTTGTGTTTATTTCAAATAACACTTTTATATAATAAATTTCAAAATTGCTGTAGTACTGGACACTAAATTGAGTCCTAAATATAACCACATATGACCCAGTGTAAATACTTGTTCAAGGGCATGCTTGATTATTTGTCTCGTTAAGAGCTACACATGGCCCCTTGGGAAATACCTAATGTTTACCCTGTTATCAAGATGTTTTTGTCTCCTACAAAGTAACGCATAGCCTCATAAATTCTAAACGACTGAAGTAATAGACTTTGAATTGTCTCTTGTAATTAGCCACGTATGGTCTCGTATATAATCTCAAATGGCAGCAGTAGTGGACTGTCTATTTCCTTGTGAACAGACAAGTATGGCATCGTGCTAAAACTTAAATGACTGCAGTAACGATTCTTGTCGATTACCACTTATACGTAAATAACTACAGAAATGAGGTGTATGTTTCCTCTTATCGCATGACCGCCATAACTTTCCTTTGAAGATCGGCGTTCTCTAAAGTTCGGTATTGGAAAACTTTAGGGTGCTCTAAATGAGGTATCAGTACACTTTCTCGCGCATGCCCAGTTTATCATTTTATTTCAAATAATAAAGCGAGCACAAATGAAAAAGAGCAAAACAAAACATTACACAGTTGACAAAACTATTTTTGTAAATATTTACATATCATTCCGATCTTTTTTTCAAACCTGAAAATGCAGTTATTATTATAATGTTGACTCCAGTGGAAAGTCATCGCCATTTTCTGCATCCTGACCTCTAGGACAAATCTGAAACAATGATAAAATTATACATTTTTTTACTTAAAACAATGCCTTCGTTTTACAGGAGATTCAGACCAGTAAGCCATTCAGTAAATCACTACACATTTTAAATGAACAAAATATTCTAGCGTAATTAAAAATAGATGGAAGTACTGAGTGTTAAGTAAAAATTACATTATCGTTAGTTTAAAAAAAAATACGCGTACAAGATATACCTCTGAAATATATACCGGGATTCTTATCGACAATATTTCCTAAAAATATATTTTGAAAATGAGCTGGTAAGATGATTAATATTTCGCATGAAGAAAAAATGCGTCAACTTACCGCGTCAAATGGTTATTTATGTCCAGTTTCTTTCGACGGCACCTAATGAGTGTATTTCTGTGGGTATGTCTAAAAATATTTATATGTTTAAATAAAGCAAATATTACGAGGGAGCGTAAATCTCCAAGTGATCATGCGTTGCTATATGGATCTCATCTCCAAAGTTTGTTATCAACAAGCACCAAAATGTTCAAAATACGGCTGCCTGTATTATTATTACTACACCGCGAAACTGCCACATAACCCCTGTGTTAAAGCAATAACATTGGCTTCCTGTGCATATCAGAGTCGAGTACAAAGTCCTTACATATGTGTTTAAGGCGCTTCATGGACAGGCACCTACGTACATACGACACATGCTAGACATTTAAATCCCTTCCAGACAACTTAGGTCCCAGGATGATTGCTTAGCACTTGTTGTACCGCGTAGTAGGACTGTGACTTATGGTGACGTGCTTTTATGACGGCAGCCCCTAAACTCTGGAATGCCCTACCTAGAACACTTAAAAGCTGTGAAACTATAACAGTGTTTAAGAGAGCACTTAAAACTCACTTATTTAAGAGGTTTTATTTTGACTGATTATTTTTTGGGTTCGCTTTTTTTTTAACAATTCTTAAGTCTTACCTGTATTTTATTATTTATGTGGGTCTTTTTCAACTTTTTAAACTACATTTGATTTGAATTTGTGATTTGAGCAATATTGATGTTTTAATTTTGTTTTTTAAATATTGTATCATTTATTTGGTTATACTGTGCAGTACTTTTGAACGTGTCATTGTGCATGAAAAAAGTGCTTAAGAAGTTTGGTATATAATAATAATAATAATGATAATAATAATAATAATGATAATAATAATAATACCCAAACAGTCCAAATATTTACACAGAACAATGTTTTGCTATGTTCTTAATAAACTATAAAACCTGACCTCGGAAGCATTAATCACAACAAAATTACATGAATATTGCAGACTCGATTTGAATTTTAAAGTCTCGTCTCATGTCATGCGAAACGTTTTATTTTCTCCTAATATTTTGTTCCATCGGATATACAAAAATATTTAAACATACTGTCATTAAATATACAAAAGGAAGATCAGAAAAGATACTAGTAATATGAAAACAAATTTAGTGCATGTGTAATTAACACTTGATAGACAGCGCTTTATTGTCATAAAACAAAGCCAAAAAGGACTTGTATACACTGAATTGTATAGGATTGCGAAACATGGTATAGTGATTTTGCTTACTGGTCTTTTTCCATCACAGGAGTACAACTATCGGAGTTGGAAGCAGATAGATCACAGAGGGACACATGCAAATACATTTAAAAGGGGTTTAACAGTGTCTATTCTAGGAGGGGGATGGTGAAAACACTTTCATATTTTTGAGAATTCCCCCCTATTTCTTCAGAGGCAGGGGGAATTTTAAAGAGAGAAAGAAGGACGAGGATCAACAAATGTAATAAATTCTCACTTTTCAATAAAAATCCCCCCTTTTTCGAATGTTCGTGAAGTTAGCCAGACAGCCGGAACAGCCGGAGCAGCCGGAACTTATTTTCGTCTACTCCGGCTGTCCCGGCTACTCCGGCTAGCCGGAATCCGGGCTTGCCAGAGATGATACAGTAAAACCTGTGCATAAGACCACTGGCTAATTCCATAACTTAATGTCAAATTTCTTATCAAAACGATATCCGGCTATTGTGTCCGTCGGGAATACCAGAGTACATAGGGGCCAGCCGGAATTGGCCAGATATGAGCTGTCTAGAACGATTTTCGGCTCAACGTCGGCAAAATACCAGAGTATTCCCGACTGACACACCTATACCCGCGGACACCCGGTCAGACCCCCTAACCAACCCACCATGTGCGATTATGCGTAATTGAATCTGGTCCCCACAGGGGCCAGCCGGAATTGGCCAGATATGAGCTGTCTAGAACGATTTTCGGCTCAACGTCGGCAAAATACCAGAGTATTCCCGACGGACACACCTATACACGGGGACACACGGTCAGACTCCCTCACCATCCCATCATGTGCGGTTGTGCGTTATTAAGTCTGGTCCCCACAGAGGCCAGCCGGAATTGGCCAGATATGAGCTGTCTAGAACGATTTTCGGCTCAACGTCGGCAAAATACCAGAGTATTCCCGATGGACACACCTATACCCGCGGACACCCGGACACACAATGCACGACACATATATTCTGCAATCTGCTGTCGGATTTTTTTATCTAATGTAGCCTTGTTTTTTCTGGCTAGCCGTAATAGCCGGAGATCGTTGTGATAAGTAATTTGACATTACATTATGTAATAAGTCAATGGTCTTTTGCACAGGTTTTACTGTATCATCTCTGGCCAGCCTGTATAGCCAGACCCGGATTCCGGCTAGCCGGAGTAGCCAGAATAGCCGGAGTAGACGAAAATAAGTTCCGGCTGCTCCGGCTGTTTCGGCTGTCCGGTTAACTTCACGAACATGTTTTCGAATCCTAGAATAGACATTGCTTTAAAGGGGAAACGTTTTTAGCTATACAATACACCACCCAACCTTCCGATGGCCCCTTTTGATTTATCTTCAAAATATTTATTGGTAATAGCTAAGAAAAAAATTCAGAAACAAAATCGTACGCATAAAAGCTGCTAATGGTGAATCATCCTTCATTTCTCATGTTCCCCAGTGTGAAATTTCATTCAACACAACTAAACAATAAAAAACCCTTGGTCGCTCACTAATGCTCTTTTAATCGTTAAATATTAACTTTAAAACGAGCTATAACTGACTGAGCAATTAAACATTGAATACACTATACGTAGAATGGCGTTACTTCCCTTTAAAATGTTGTCCAAGCTAAAATCGATATACAATGTTCTTATTATGCAACATAAGCATATGGACTACTCCGAATGGACGGGGAGCATTATGAAATTACAGAAGACGGAGAAACAATTAAAGCAAGCAAGACTTATATTTAAAATTATGGTTGACATAAAATGTATAATGAAGAATAAAATATTTGCCATTTTGTAATTAAACTTTGCTCCTTGTTTCCTTAATGCATACTGTTTTTTGTCGTCTGCTACAAGTAACCTCGTTTACCTCTGACCTAATATTAACATATCTGCGCGTGAAGCACGTCCTAGTGAGTTTCAACAAATCTAGTTCTTCCTTCCTTTAAGATTGAAAAATGAGAAAGATAAGTTTATGTTATAGAAATAGCGCCGTTAATAATAATTGATTGTTCATATTAGTCTGTGAATTCAGATGTAAATACCGCGCGTGTGTATGTGTGTGGAGGGGGCATTTTCCGTACTGTACAAGGATGTTCCTTTACAAATAAAAACAATAACAAGATCCACACAATATTAAAAATGCATATTCGACACACCATGATATCTATATACCATATATGTACAAACGGTAAAAAATATGTTTTTCATCAAAGGAACATTATAATCAAAATAGGTAGGGTTATTGATTTTCGTAAGATAATGTCTAATAACGTTTTATGTATAAAACTAAATAGTTGATCATCATGAAATATTTTTGCCCTAAGATATAGTTACATTTTTGAGTTTAAGATTTCACACGATTAGCATTATATCTTGCGTTACTAATTAGACAAAAAGATTGTTTACGTAAACGGACCGTCGCTCCTTACCCTGTTATTGATATAGAACATTAATTTACAATATATATAGGTGACATGGGTTGCAATTTCCATTTTAAATTTTGCTGTAGTGAGACCGATAAGTCAATTATACTGTAGTTAAGATTTTAATTTCATTTATTGGGTAGTCAAAATTGCAAAATAACACAAGTATTTAAGAATTTTTTCTTTGAGAATCGTTCAAATCGTCGGTATAATACAAAGTTGTAAAAACGTACGTACGAATACAAATCATTCGTCTACATCATCCCTCCATGCATGTAAAAGCTAGGCTCCGGCCAAAAACTTATTGCAAGTGGTTAAGGTTCTTGACTTTAAATACTTACCCCTCACCACTGCGGATTCGAATCCCGTAAATGATTTTGGTTTATTCCGTATTGAAACTATACAGGTAACGTACGCATCGTCGGAGGTTCTACTCGGGTACACATTCGTGCCTGGAATAATGCATCGGAGGGCACTTAAGGTTTTCCTCCACAGTGAAGCTGGAAATTCGCCGTATGAACTGCCGTGGTGTCGCCCGCCCATCTGTCACGGGAGAACCCTTATACATCTCTTTTTATTTATCTTATTTTATTTATATATCTTTATTTTTCTTTTTAAAACTGTGCTAGTAAAAAGGTAACACATTAAATTTTAACATATCGTCAGTTTAAAGTACAATTAAAATAAAAAAATGAACACATGAAACAGAAAACATGCCAATAAAATAAGTATATTATTTTTTTAATTGAAAAAACTTAAGTTAAATATGTATACAGATTTTGAACTTACATTAATCTCGCTTAAGGTAACTTTATACATAATCAGATATATCTATTGTTCATTTTCTATGATTCCACTGAAGTGTACACATCAATATTTTAAAGTGCTTAAAGGATATTAATCTTGTATTTTACATTTTTACATTTTTAGTCTGGGAAAAAAATCCCTCGGAAGCATAAATCACAATAAAACTAAATGAGAATTGCAGCGAGAGACGGCCATATAAAATTATTAACCAAAAGTTATGAGTATTTTGAAAATTCAAATTCATGTCAAAACGCTTAATCTTTTTTAAATGTTTCGATGTAAAGTCGGATAGACTTCATGCAAACTTCAAAAATACAGTGTAAATACTTATGTATCAGGATGTATATCTATGAAGATAAAGAAAATGACAATTTGCACATTTAACAAATGTATTAACAGAGTTTTAAAATAAACATGCACTAAAGGCGCCAGAATGACGTCATATAATCTTTATTGTTGAAGTAATGATTGTAAAAATCATTTTTGAAAAAAAGATATATTCGATTTTTCATAATTTTATTACATTGTATTTCGTTTCTTTTTCACTTTAGCGACAGAAGGTTCCAGAAAGTATTCTCCGCTTGAAAAATAGCATAAGTAATCTGCTTTATTTTGCCATGTTATCTTGAATCGGAATAATATCGAAATGAACGGTGTTTATAGGCTGTTTAACACCCAGTTTGTCATTTTGATGCAAACTACAAATTATCCACTCTGGCCTACGTCCCCAGAGGTCCAGTCCAACGCATCAGAACTCCTAACCATTGTTAAATAGTTAAATGAATGTGTATGACATTGTCAAGATAAGATGAAGTACCTTTAAAACTACAAATGGCCAAAATGAATTACCTGTAACATGACGATTTATGTATATGAAAATCGAAGTGCGCATGTCAATATTTGGTGTCTGTGCGGAACATTAACATGGAGAGGTATATGAACTTATTTTATATACAATAATTATAAATGTTTCATTTTTATGTTCGATACAGTCAATGAGTAATGGTTTACAAAATTAACTTTATATTTGCAAATAATCACAAAATAGTATAATGGATCTCAATCAATAAATCTAATCGGAACTTAGCTTATAACCTACAATTTTGTGTTCTTCTTATCTTTGTTGTGAACAGATATTATTACAGTTGGCAAAGTGACCAAAAATATAAAAGCCGGTAGTCTCAACGAAGAGTCATAATTTCACGAGTTCGGACCGAAAATCACATAATCAATTCAAAAATTTTGATACATTTTCGATTTCGGAGGTCCTTTAGAAATTACAGTTATCTAGTATAATTACTTAATGGGAATCAGCTGCTGAATGGCTAAGGTCGTTGATCTTAAACCACTTGACCCTCATTGCTGTGGATTCGAATCCCGCAAGGGATTTTGGAGTATTTCAAGCGTGGACGCTCTCTGGCTTGATTACTGAACGTCGGTGGTTCTACCCATTCGTGCCTACAATAACGCAGGGAGGGGCACCTGAAGTCTACCTCCACTAGTTAAACTGAAACGTCGTCATATGACATTTACTGTGTTGATGCGATGTCAAACGAAACAACCCAACCAAACAAACAATTAACTAACTCCTCTTGGAACACAAAAAATGTTAATAGATTCCGGGTTGTCGGGCTCGTTTTATACAAGTTTTAATTGGTTTAAAGACATTATAGTTGCTATTTTTTATTTTTAGAGTTCATCATTAGTTCTGTACCTCTGTAGTTAGTCGCACCTTTCTAAGTTTCTCCTTGCAACTTCCTTTTCTATTCACGTCTTTCATATTTGGTAGATAGATACCAACGTTGGTTCTGTAACTGATAATAGATGTGCTACCTGTTATTTTCACCTGAAATTTTTGTTCTTACATCCTTTAATTAATGATGTCTTCCATATATGACTGTTGGGTTTTTACATTGGACGAAGTTATGCTTATCTAGAGTCAATTTCACTAGTTACAGAGTTATTTTTACACAAACATACTTTATTTAATGGCTTTTTATTGTTTGGCTATTTCTACATCCCGTTCCCATTCACGTCCCATAAACATTTACAATGGTCATTTGTTTTATATTTCTTAATGGGGTGTCTTCTTACTTGGACACAACAATCCTTTGAACAAGACCTGCATGTAGACCAACTTGACCTTGACTCATAAAAGAAATTGACCTACAAAGTCAAATGTATGAATTTTACATGATATTTTCTATATTTGGATATTATTATTATATTATTATTGTTATTAACGAAATAATTGTTTTCACAGTTAAACACTTTTTGTCTTGTCGACCTTCAAGTAAATTGTATGACTATGACCTTCACAATGACATTAAAGATAAAAATATAGAACTGTGATATATTTTTTCTATAATTGACTATAACATTTTTTTGTGTTTTTTTTATGAATGAATTTTCTCATTATTTAAACACAGCTGCATTTAGGAAAATGTTTTTAAGGAGATGAAGCTTATTTTGACTTCACCTATAACTTAACTTGAAGTTCAATTATTGTTATTTCCCAATTTTGCTATAAATGGCTGTAACTTTGTAAGTAATGCATGAAGTGGAACAACAAAACTTTGGATAAAACAATAAAGAAGATTTAATTGAACTTTACTTTTATTTTACCTTTGCGCTAAAGATAAAGTTTGGCTATAGATGTATTTGTTAATGAATTTGAGCTATACTAGGCAAACGAACACTTAACAATGAGATGTTGAGTAATAAATTTGACCTAGACCATTTAAATGACCTTGATAGTCAAGGTCAAGTTATAGAAGTTAGTTTAGATTAATTTATGCTTGGACAAAATAACCCTTATATGACAAAATCCAGATATTAAATCATTCAATAAAACGTTGGCCTTAATTGACAGTGATCGTCAAAACAAAATTATTTATATATTTGTATAAATTTCCTTTCATAATTTTATTTACAGATTTGATCTATATTTGGAATCAGGAAATACGTATGACAAAATCCGGATATCAAATCAGTCTAATATGACCATAACCTATAACCTTTATTTAACTATTTAACTTTTTACGACAGAAGTGTGACTGAAAAACTCAAAAATTTCTACCAGCCGCGAAATTTGATATAATTCCAACATAAAATATCGTGGATTTAAAAGTTGAACATAACTGGTAAAATTTCTCGCGACTTCAAAATGGACGCTACCGGCCAATATACATAACAATAATAAACTTTCCATTGCAACTATGGAATTTTTATCAACCATTGACTTGTCCTTGATTACGCATGACTTATAAATGTAGCGACAATTTACTTTAACAACATCCGGTGATTATAATAGCAACTGGTGGTACCAATAGCAACTTTTAACTTCTATAGCAACCTGTTGCTTCAATTTTAATAAACGTTTCGTAGCAACAAGTAACTACGATTCATACATTCATTTTCCATAGCGACCAATGACTGACAGAGCAAATTGATGTTCCAAATCAACCAAAGCAATTTCACATCAACCAGTGCTACAATAGCAATCAGTGATTACCATAGCAAACGTTGACTTTTCTTACAAACGAGTGACTTCCATAGCAACTATTTACTTCCAAAGCAGCCAGTGACTTTGATAGCAGCCAGTTACTTTCATAACAACTTTTAATTTTTCATACCCAATATCCATAGCAATCATTGACTTTCAAAAACAACCATTAACTGTACAAACAACTAATAACATTTTATAGCAATCCATCATTGGAATTAGATAGAAAAAGTATGCGTTGCTTCAATTAGCAACAAATGACTTCAATAGCTGCCATTGAATTAACAAAGCAAGCTATTACTTTCACGAGCATTGGCCTTCTTTAACAACCAGTGGTTTCCATAGCAACGAGTGGATTTTTTAATCAGTGACGCCCAAATCGCGCACTGAGTTTCCATAGCAAACAGTGACTACCAAAGCAACTATTGACTTTTCTTAACAACCAGTAAATTCATAGCAAACATTGAGTTATCATAGCAAACAGTGGTTTCCATAATATACCATTTACTATGCATAGCAAAATTTCTGTTTCAATCGAACTGATTTTAATAGCAAAACCTGCGTGCCATTATAACCATTGTTTTTTCATGGCAACTTGTGCCTTTACATGACAACCAGTGACTTCCATAGCACGCATTGACTTTGCAAAGTAACCTGTGACTTCCATATCAACCCTTGATTTTCTATATTAGGGACTGAATCTACCATTGGCTTTCAAAGCAATGAGTGACTTCCATAGTAACCATTGATTTTGTATAGTAACTATTGACTTTCCTCAGCAAAAGAAACCAGTAACATTATCATATGCACTAATTCAGATGCAGATATGGACTTTGTAATAATCAGTTTCAGATTAAGACATATTATGTCTGTTTATAATATTACATTATACTAGTCATTTAGACCCCTAATAATCAGATGAGTGATATAAAGGGTCGTAATGATCCTCTTGTTTCACTTATTTGTGACAAGTATGGGTCTCGTATAAATATAATGTCCAACAAATTATTTAACCTTGGTAAAATGTTCCTTCTTTGTCTTAAAAAGTTATTATATCTTGAGTGATTTATTAACTGTTATTTTTATGCATATTTTGGTAGAGAACATCGAAAACAAAAGCTAGATAACAGGAAATACTCGTAAACTGATTAAGTGCCATAACCAAACAATGAGTCACCAGAGTGAGATAGAGAAGAAGAAGTACAGAAACTGGGTTAAAGGTGGGCTTGCATACAAATACCTAAAACAAGGTCTAGACGGTTTTGCTGATGATGTTGTTAAACAAGAACAAAGCAGAATATTAAGTTCTATTAATTTCACACCAGGTACCATCTGTAATCAATGCATCATTGAGCGTTGCGACCAATTCATGCATGCATAACAAATTCTGCAGGTAATATGAATGCTTATTGGGGTCAGCGTAAGTGTAATTGTTTTGCACTCAAAGAAGAAGAAAAAATGTCGTCTTAAAGTATGTGATTTCATTATGGAAGAAATATTAAAAAGCCATGGATCCACCCGCCAACACCAAACTGGGCAAATACAGATATACAGAATGGTGTACAGAAGCCATGGGAGGTCGCCAAATGTTTCATCAATGCTCCTGGATATTCAGACAAGAAAAGGGCAGCTGATATAGACATATCTGGATTACTCCATGTCTTCATTAATAACACCAGTCTTCATTCTCATTTAGCATGCTCCATGGCTGGACAAAATATTTTTATCAAGGTAGTAAGTAATCGTAAGTAAAAAAATATCACGAAAGAGAAAAACTGTCTGTTTGTAAAATTTGCCTTAAAATTTTACTAACAAATACATGTAATATAATTGAATAAAAAAAAAAATAATTAGATTTCTAAATTTTTGTTCTATTTTAATGTTGTGAAATTTTTAAAATATTTTTTAAAAAATTTAGTACGGGACAAGGGCCCGGGAATAGGGTACTAGGGGGGCGTGGGGGTTTTTGCCCCTTTTTTTATTATTCCTCATTTTACAGGCTCAGGGAAATGAGTTGCAAGTTTTTGTTTAATTTTTTCTGTTCTAAATGTTCCCAGGGATCAAAAATTTTCCCGGGTATTAAACATAACGACTCTTTAAAGAAAATTTCCCAGGTAAGAGAAAAAGAAACAAAATTATTTTTCCCTTCCGGTACCATGGAAAAATGAAGAAAAGGGGAAAAATTTGGGAGAATGCCAATTAAAATGAAAATCGTTGAAAAATTTTTGGAAGACCCAAAAGAACTCAGAGGAAGACCTGAAGCTCTGGAAGCTGTCAACAAACTAAAACAGGTAAATAATGTTGCCTTATGATATGTTCATATGGCCTTTCTTTCGTAACACGATTATATAATTTGTTTTAAAATAAAAATTAATGTATATGTTTTCTTAAAACTGTTTAAAGGTATATCTTATGATTTAAAAAAAAATATGATCGGTAAAATTATATTGTTTCCATTATCTTATGGTAGATTCTTAGTTTTTAACATAAAATGCATCTGGTATTTAACACACATGAATACTGTACCTAAACAGAATACGTTCCGGAAAAAAAAATATTGTGCTGCTTTTAAAGGAGGGCTTTTAAACGTATAACTATGATTTACTGTATGCGCCATTTGCTTTAAGACAAAATACTACCATATTCCTTTCCAAGCAAGCATTTTGGATGATTTTTTGTTAAAAACAAAAAATTTGCTTTTTGTTTCCCTTTTTTTTTATTGGCGAAAAAAACAACTTTATAACTTTTTAAATTTTTAAATTTATATATGTAAAAACACATATTTTGAACGAAAACATAAACTTTGATTATGTCTTTTTAATTTTTTTTTTTTTATTTGGGCCCCAAAAATAATAATAATGCATACTTTTTTTGGACAAAAACAAGAATGCTGCTGTCCCCTGCCCCCTTTCTAAATTTTTTTTTTCGAAAAATTTTTTTTGTTATATAATTTTTAAGGTTTTTTTAAAAATATGTATTGAGTCAAAAATCACAATTTGTAAATAAATTTCAAAATTTTTTTTAAAAATGACAGGGGCTATGTATAACTGCCCAAGGGTTTTATAGCAATTTTTTTCCCCTTAAAAAGAGATATTGTATTCAAAATTGGGTTTTACATTTAATCAATGATGTTATATTTTCGATCCTTGTAGATCGTTCAGCAGGACATTTGTGTTGTGTATACATGTTTTGTGGTTTCTTTTAGTTTCTCCTATTTGGCCATTTTCAACTTGGGTGGTTCCAGTATTCCTACTTGAATACTGTATAATCACCCTTAGGATATGTTGCCTGATTTTTAAATTTGTCTTTTGACGTCTTATCTGTGATATGCAGGCTTCATAACCTCAGATCACCTTTTCAAAATTACATTTTATTTAGTTTCGCTCATTGTTTTCTCGTTTAGGGCAAAATCAGACCATACGCCGCTTTCCATGGAATGGCACTACTGTGTCACATTGAAGGTTCCATGATAACCGCCGTATGAACACATCTGCGGATGTGTCTTAATTCTAAATTTCACCATTTTCGTGTTAAAATTTTGAATTTCTGGCTTAAGCCGGTGTAGGGGCGTGGACGGAAAATTTCTTTCCCTTTCCAGACCGTCCATAACAGGCTCTCACCGAGCCTGAACATTTTTTCAAATTGGCCTGGTGTTGGACTTTCTTTAGGGATTCTGTTTTTCTCTCTAACTATATTATTTTGGTATACAGCAAGCTTTTATGGAGACACAGGATTGGATTGCCTTTGGTTCCCTGAAATAAAGGATACAGTCACTAAATATTAAAGCAAGCTTTTTAAAGAGAATTGTGTTGGATAAAGAGTCAGTGTTACTAATGTAATTTAATTTTTTTTACATATATGTAACATGATTATCAACAGGCTTTATTCAAATTTGGCTATTTTTTCTACATATTTGTCATAACTTATGAATACCCTTATTGATGGCTTTAGTTTTTGTTATAATTATTTTTTGTTTGTTGTCAGTTGAAGGAAAGCAAATTTGTAATAACAACCAACCATGAGGTAGATGTATGTAAAGAGGCAATAATGTGTGTAACCCAAAAGGCAGAGGAATTGAAACAAATGATTGAAGAAGTAAAGGATTTAAATGAAAGAGTACAAAACATTGAAACAAACATGCTTGAAAAGGTGGAGGAATTAACAACAGACCTTTGTAAAAGAATCGGAAAAGTGGAATCAGACGTTTCTGTCTTGAAATCAGATGTTTCTGCTGTGACAGAAGTATACCATTTTCTTATGATATCACTTACGTTATACATTTCTATCTTGCCCTCATATGACCACTGTCAAAGTGTTTGTGATCAGCTAATGCATGTCTCAGACTCTTATTATTAGTGCATTTACAATTTTCATTCCGGATGATAGTAGTTCTATTTCCTATATATTCAATAATAACTTAATTTACAAAAAAAGAAAAGAAAAAAGATTACTACCCATTAATAAGTTTGATATCAAAGTTTTGAGACAGGATTATTTGCATTGTCTTTTCCACTTTAATTTCTTTTACTGGCTAGAAAAAAAATCGTCCAGATCATTACTTTGTTTGCCATATCATTTGTCTTTTTGAAAACTTTTTGAAGCGAAAATATCTGTAAAAGGAAAAGTTAATATCAACAACAAGTGAACAAAAAGCTATTCACATGAACAATCGTTTCGTAATACATGTTTATGTTAGTTTACACACTTGAAATTATGTTACTTAGGTGAGCAGGTTTGAGCCATTATGACCATTTTGTTTAATTAACCACTATTTAAATAACCATTTTTGGTAGAACCATGTTATTAGCTATTATTATTATCATTATTATTAAATTATTTATAAAGCGTAACTTGTCGTGTAAACACGTTGCCTGTAATAGTATCTTAATATTTTGTTAAAAATACATATATTACATTTATTGTCTTTATTGAAATTAATATGATCTTATCTATAATCTAAAATGACAGGTTTGTCTTATGTTGCTTTCAGCGAGTGACGTCACTAGAAGGCACAGTTAGAGAACTAGACAGTAAACGTGATATATACAAGAGGCATTTAGATTACGTCAAAGGGAAACAAGGTAAACATTTCATACAATTATTAGCCATATTTTGGAGTAGTTAAACACAAGTTTAAACAATATATTTTCCCTTTAGATAAGATTTGTTTTGGAATGTACGTTTCTACCTTTTAACCTTCATCAATAATATTGCTTTTCAGCGTATATGTAAATTTCCATCAAAATTTCAAGGAATTATTAATTAACCTAAACTATGTAGCAACTGTATTTTTTCGATTGATATCTTTGTAAGGACAAACAGCAATTATACATAAAACCTTGTCATAGTTTGAGAAGTAAATAAATTATTGAAACAATAATATAAAAGAGGAATTTAATTGTGTACAAAATCTGTAATATGTTACATTTTCATATAAACAGAAAAGAAAAAATGAAAATGATTTAGTACGTTTTATTTTAACATTTAATAATTGAAATAATATGATAAAAGAAACATTTTGAAAGTAAATCTGCTTACCATTTCTTAATACTGATATACTCGAAAACATCCAGGCCCATATTGTATAACCCAAAATATACATTAATGAGACTTCCATTGAATTAACTACAAACTACTTTGAGTTTAGCATTTAAAGCATTTGTGTCATAAAAACGAATAGTTGACAAAGTCTCGTTATATATTGACAATTATCTAAACTACACTTAAAAATAACTGCCAATAACCTACGATCTTATATTGTCTGCACTATCTAGGAAGATTTTACTTTTTCACAGAGTTACAAGCCCAACTTGTTAAATATTACAAGAAACATTTTGTGAAGACATCACTTTCACCTTTGAAGCAACAACAAGATACCATTAACATTAAAGATGTATATGTGACCCCCGAGATAGAAGTCATGGAGGAAGAAAAATGTGTGAATATTGATAAAAATACGACAGAGAAGCCAGGGAAAAGATATATACAAAGATATCATGACATCTTTCAAACAAAGGGGCAGCGAAATAAAAAGATATATATATTAGGAGATGTTGGAACAGGAAAGAGTACTTTCTGCAAAATGATGATTGAAAACTGGTGTAATGCTGTAAGTGGTAGAACAAATGAATCGGCTGGCAATGAGAATAATCTAGAAAGATCAGAAACCAATTCGAGTGACATAAATATGGCAAATGAGTTTGATGATGTCTATCAGATGGGACAGTATGAATTTCTTTTCTTTATCCAACTACAATATATGTCAGTGTTAAAGACTGACGTCACTGTTGATATGATTAAAGAATTAACAAGAGATCTCACCTCAGATAAGGATTTGGTTGACAGAATATTTCAGGAAGACTCAATGCGTTGTCTTATCATTATTGATAGCTTGGATGAATGGACGCCTCCTACAGATGTTGTGCGTAAACCACATGTTAGCTACGGGATACCAAACGGAGACAAAGCTAAAGATGCAACAGTCATTACATTATCTAGACCATCAGCAAAAGGAATTCTTAATTTAAAAAACTCAGAAATTGATCTCAAATCATATTTATTAGGTTTATCTTGTAGCTTACTGAAATCATTCATCGAACAATATATTTCCCAAACAGCCTCAACTCAAAAGTCTTACAATGAATTCATTAGAATTATGAAAACAAAGGAAATTGGTCACATAGAGAAAACACCGTTGCTTTTGCAACAAATACTGTGGTTATATTGTAATGATATGGAACTTGGAAAATCTGTAAGTGAAACTTACTGTCAGATTTTGAATATCATGTGTGGTTGGTCAAATCAAAAAGTTGACGGAGATGACGTTCGAAATGATGCAAACGGGGATAAAAACATATTTTTGCCAGAAAATTTGCAAATATATCCTAGATTTAGAAACAACAAACGAGTTTTATTTCTAATGGGTGCTGCTGCATTTGACGTTTTGACATCCGGCTCGATAAGAAACATATTGGGCGACAACCATCTTCTGGAGAGAAGGGGGCTATCTGTATTTGATGTCAAGAAGCTACTACAATTTGGTATCTTTAAATGAAAAAGCAACTGCTTTGACCCCAACACCAGGAAGATACACAATTTTTCTTCATCCACATGTCTTATCTCGAGTTTTTTGCTGGCTTTGTAAACGTGACCTCAAAGAAAACATAAAAGAAACCAAATAGTTTGAGAGAAAAAAGAATATGAAAAACAGGAAGCTTTAGAGAAAAATCTTTTTTGTACATGTGAAATCTTTATGCTAGTGAACATAAATTGCAAGTTATCTAATGTTATTAAAATGGAGTATTTGTGGTTTGTCTCCCAACCTAATTTTGTGGATTTGGTCTCAAAGGATATCATGTATTTGAATAAGGCATAAGGCATATTGTAGTTCTTAGAAGACATGGGTATAAAATATTATACAGGAATGACGAGATTATTCAGATACAACGTCTTATGGTAGAATGTCTCAAAGAGTGCGGCTCTTGTGATAAGACAATGATAGTATAAAGCGATCTTTGCAATAAATGATATTAACCTAGTCCATCTCCTACAAAAAATAATACACATGATGTGATTTTCTCTGAGTTTTGAAAAACATCAGATAAAAATATAGTAGACTAATCCCAATGCAAAAACCTGCAACATATTTGGTATTTAAAGATGTTTTCCCTTCCTAAATATTGAAAATTTTATTCTTGTCTCAACAACTGTTGTTAAACAAATAACAATGCATTTTGTAGAATGTTTTAGATACTGCATAGTTTCAAAATGCAATTAATCTCTTCTAAAGCAGGGGACATGCTTCAGATACTTGAGCTGTTTTCCTGTGATATATTAGAAATTTCTGACCTGCCCAATCAACAAATTGAATTTGTTCACTTCAGACCTGTTCTGGTATATTAACTTTGAACATTTAGAAAAAGGCGAACAGATTTGGAGCAGACCTTTTCAATTTGAAAACTATAAGGTAGAATTTAGTCTCAACATGAACGCCATATAAAATTGACCTGTCCAAAAAACAATCACCTCAAAAAACTTAAACTGATAAAGTGTATGATATGTTTAGTTAGCTGGTTTAATTACTCAACAACCTTTGAAAATATGTACCATTAAAGACCTTCCCATTACATTAGATTTTGAACTTTTATCAAAAATGCGAGCAGACTGTGACTGAACTTTATATTGAGAATTGTGCTGTCGATTCGCAATCACAGAATGCAGAACGTCATAAATGATTTGATCTGTCAAGACAAAACCATCTCAAAACTGTAATACTGCTTGACTGTCCTGAATATAGGAAATTACAGGTATAAATTACAGAGCAACTTGAACACGAAATAGCATTCGTGGAATGTAAGAGCATTAGGTGTTTAGAAAATATGTTATCATATTCAAAGAATTGCATGGGAACTTCATCTAAAGGATAAGGGAAAATAAAAAGATACTTGAACAGGGGATGTATTCGGGGTATAAAGATCATTTTGGAAAAAAAGTCTTTATTATACAAGGAAAGCATGGAATTAATTTTTAAAAAAATTACGATTTTTAAATTTAAGGGAACTTGAACTTGGGATATAAGAATTTGATTTTTAAAGATATAAGTCTGTTATTATATTTCCCGGAAAAAAATGGAACTTCAAAGTTGAAAGGTTTTGGTTAATTTTAAACAAGCTGAACCCTTAAATTTCAACAACTCTTTTTAGCAAGTGGGAAATTTTAAATTAAATGTAACAAACCCAAAATTTTTCAATTTGGGTCTTCAAAAAAAACCCTCCCAACTGTTAACGCTTACTGTCCTGATTAGTAATTTTAAAATATAAATACAGAGCAATTTAATTGGGGGGTATATTCGTGAAATTAAAAAAATAGATCTGTTACAAATTTTAAAAGAAAGACAAGGAAATTTAGTTTAAGGGATTCGGGTTTTATAGCAATGTTGAAAATTTTTTATTTAAAAAAGACATCTTTAGGCAATAAATTGGGTAATGTAAAAACTTAAACCCGGGAAAAAATTAGTCTATTTATTTGTCTAGACGGAAACATCTCAAAAAATTTAAACTTTAGAGAGTCCCCTATATTTAAAAACAGGGGTTAAAAAACTGAACAAAATTTGCATTTACACCCTTGACAAAGGAAAACAGTATTTTTAAACCCCCTTAATAAACCCAAAATTGAGTTTTTATTTTTTATCAACCTCCAAAACATAAATTTAACTCCAACGGGTTTTGGGCCCACGAAATTTTAAAAAAAATGGTTTTTTTTTTTAAAAAAGGGAAACTTTGGACGCGATTTTTAAAAAAATGTTTTGGGAGATAAAGAAATTGTAATCCCAGGGTCGATTTTTCCAAAAAAGCCCTTAATTCTTAAACTGTCAAAACTGCTTTTTATGTAAAATTGCAAAACATAAAACATTGAACATCTTGAACAATGAAAAATTGGGAATGCTGTCCCGACATATTAAGGTTTGAACTTTTAGTAAATGCTAGAAGACTAACTGAACTCACTTATCAGTGTCATTCGTTAGGCAAGTTTCAGTTCAGAAAAAAAGAAGGTAATGTTATACAAACTTTACATCAGCTTGAGAAACTACACTTAAACAATGAAAGGAATAAAAATTTAATTTGCTCTTACTGTAACCCCCAGGGGATAAAAAACGGCAAACAAAAATTAACCGGGAAATATACAAACAGGGAATATAGCCCACATGGCATACATTTCGGGAAAATAGCCCTTTTTACTCTTTTTCCAGCCCTTGTTCAGGTTAAATAAAAAAGACGATCCCTTTTTAAATTGCATCTATGTTTTGGCCCCCTTCTCCAAAAAAATAAAGACAATTTTTTTTTTTAATGTTGCTCTAAAACCCCAAAGTTTAAAAGTAAATATCGAGACATGACGATTAAAATTTTTTTTGCTTTCAAAAAAAACGTTTAACGTAAATTTTTTAAAAAATTTAAAATTAATATGATACCTGACATCTTGTTAGGAAAATAAAAAAACAAAAACCGGACCAAAAAACAAAATTTCCTTCTTTTTTATGTGTTAAATTAAAAAAAAAAACCAATGTTTTTTCATGTTCAAATGTTTTGAAAGCAAATTTAAAAGTTGGGGCCCGCGGACATGCACCCCATTTTTACTTTTTCTTTTGAAGCCGCATTTCCTTGTTGATTTTTGTTTATTTTATTTTATACACACATTTTCCCAAATGCTAAATTTTTGCTTATTTAGTTCGAATTTTTTAAAAAGGGTACTTTATGCTCTGAAAAAAAAAAAAAATTTTTTAAAAAAAAAAGCCCACACACTTGTTTAAAAACCCTTTTTTAAAAATGATTTTTAGAGCTATTAGCAAATTTTGCCTAAATGAAGAGAGCGTTACATGTGTTTGCTATTTGTCATAAAAGAAGAAAAATGAAAACTAAGTAGTTTTTTTGACTTCTGTTAAAAATACTAAATCGCAAAAAAGGTATTAACTTTTTTAACTTTAAAAAGCAAAAGAAGGTTCAAAAACCCCCCAAAAATTCCCCCCAAGGGAATTTTCCCCCTTTTTTGAAAAATTTAAAATTGTAGACAAGAAAATAAAATAATTTGTGAAATAGAAATAAAAGATTTTATGTGGCATAATGGTGCCTTGCAGAAAATTTTAAAAGATTTCTTGTATAAATATCATTGACGAATAACATTTTTTCTTTCTAAAATTATATTAATAGTATATGATATTTCCTATAGAATTGATAATTTTTCTATGAATATAATTTTTAGAGAAATTATAAAAAATGATAAATAATAAACATGTTGAAATGAAGACTATTTACTTTGGGAATACCCTGGATATAAGTTCTTGAAATATATTTTACTAGGACAAAAATCTTTTTGTTGTACCTTCAGATGTGTTAATTTAAATATTGAATGTCCTTTTATTTGACCTTTAGTTATAGTGCCAAATCGACAGAGGAAAAAGGGGTGTTTTTCAAAAAAATTGGCAAAAACTGTAATAAAAATATATAGTTTTGTCCGCGGAAAAACGACCCGGGGGGATAATCATTTTAAATTTTCATGTGTGTTGTGAATTTTTGATAAATGTAGGCGTTTCAAATGATTTCCCGTTCAGTAGAACTGCATTCAAATGACTCGTATGAAATCGCAGCACATTTTTACTTTAGTCAAGGGAAAAATCGACAGTTTTATAAATGGTGAATAAAGTGTAGTTTATAAATTTTTGAAAAATATTAGAAAGCAGTTTAAAAATTTTAAAAATTTGCCCTGAACAGTTTGTTTTCTGACTACTAAACAAAAAACACCAAAAATTTTAATGTAAAAAATAAAGTATAAAACAATAAACCCTCACGCCCATCCCAAAATTATGTTTATGTTCAAATTTGGTAATGTCCCTTCCCAAATTTTTTGTTAATATAAAATTTAAAAATGTTTTGCCCTTTAAACACAAAGGTTTTTTGGGTTTAAAAACCCTTTAAACCCAAAAGGGGGGGCCCCTTTAATATGAATATAAAAGTGGTCATAAATAAAAACGGGGCGGGTTTTTTTTAGAAAAAAGACAAAACTTTACTTGTTTAAACATAAAAAAACGCAGTTTTTTCCGAAAAATAGTTTTTTTTTTTTTATTTTTTCATTCTTTTTTTTAAAAAAGGGGGAAAAACAAAATTTAGGCAAAAAAATTTATGGGATTTTAATTATCTCAAATATTTTTTGCAAAAATTTAAAGGGCCATAGTACCAGTTTTATTTTTTAAAAAAAGGGTTTTGCTGTTTGCAAATTTTTGTTTTCTCTAAATAACGGTGAAAAAACCGGGACAAATTTTTGGGTTTAAAAAAAATTTAAAATTAAACAATTTTTTTGGCGACAAAATAGAAAAATTATGACATATTTTTTTTGGATAAAAGATAAAAATTTTTTGGTGATAAAAAAAAAGAAAAATTCAGCATTTTTTTTGGTGAAAATTTTTGAATTATTTAAATGTTTTGGGTGACTTAAATTGGGAAAATTTTTTAAATTTTTGATGTTTAAAAAAATAGTTTTTAAATTTTCCCCGTAAAATTTTTCAAAACATCTCTCAATCCTCCCAAATTTTAAAATGTTAAAATTTATTTATTTAACTTTTCCAGAGGCGTGCCACTTTTAAAAGTATGTTGGACAAAAAAAAAAAACAATTAAAAATTAATAGCGGTTGAAAATGCCAGATACCAGTTTAATGTCCCTGTTTTAATTAAAATAACATAACTGTTATTAAGAAATCATTTGAATTACTTTTGACATATTAGTTCTTTTGATTTTATTTAAGTGAAAATTTTGGATGAAAGACAATGAACAGTTGTAAAAATCAAATCTTTGAAACAAAAGCTATGCCCACTCACAAAGTTTTTTTATATAATTGTTGTTTAAGGCTACATGCCTCCTTTTATGAGCCAAATCAAGACAACCAACCTTAAAACTACTTTTAAGCAGTTAACGATTCAATTTGCAGTATTAATAAATATATATCTACTGCATTACTAACGCTAATTAATGCATATTCTGACCTATGTTTGGTAATTTTTGTAGATTTTAAAGTTTGCAGTGTGTAAATTAACTTTATTTGTCAGTGGAAAAATTTTACATCTTAAAAACATGTAATAATGTTCATGAAAAATAGCATGAATATATAAGGCATGCTTGCTTTTAAAACAACCCCTAAATGTGATTACATGTAAGGGTTTTCATTTTATTCCAAAAATAATTCCAAAATTTAGAATAAAATGTATTAATATCATAATTATCATTTTTTTAAGTTTTGCCCTAATCATAATAAACCACGGAAAAATGTCGCGGTGAGTGTTTACAATATTTGTTTTGTGTATTTATGCTTAAAAAATATATCTTTATTACCACTAGGTTGTAAAAACTTGTAGTACTACATATATATTGGACTGTAACTAATTTATTGTAGTAAAATTGTCTCATAAAAACAGGTATTTTTATCATATGACACTGATGTAACTATGATGTTATTAACTGTTTGAAATGATCCATGCGATCAGCAAATTGACGAAATTTTTGGGATTTTCCCGGGCCCAGTTTTTCCCAGTAGTCAAATTGTGTCAGGGGGTGTTTAGCAACGAAACTTTTTAAATAAAAATTTCTATGCTGAACGGGGGAAAAGAATTGATAAAAATTTTTTGGAAAAAAAAATGTAGTAAAAAAAACTCTTAAAAATCGTTTAAGGCCCAAATGTGAGAAATTTCCCAAAAACGGGAAAACCTGGTATATTGATGAAAAAAGGGTTTTTCAAATTTTCTTATTTTTTAACTGTTTTTGTTAAAAAATTTTAGTAGGGATTATATTTTTCTGAATTTGAAAACATATTTAATGGAAAGTCTTTTTTTTGGGTTTTTAAAAAAAAGATTTTTTTTAAAAATTTAGTGTGTACATTAACCCCTCATTGTAACAAAAAAAAAAAACAGGATGAAATAAAAAACCCCCCCATTTTTCCCATATTTATTTATTTGGGGTTGTTTAAAAAAACTTTGATGTGCACCAAAAGGGGTATGGGGAATGGTGAAAAAAAGGGGGAAAATGGAAAAAGAACTTTTTGGGCCTGCATTATTTCAGGCACGAAACGGACTCTCAAAGAAAAAAAACAGCTGCCTTTTCCGAAAAACCCTAGTGCCTATTGGGTTTTTTTCCTGCAAAAATTTCCGCCCCCGGGCCGGGAAGCCCAACCGGTGAGGGGCAAAGGGAAGTAAACCTTTCCCTTCACAAACTTTTTAACGGGGGGGTGAACATCTAAAAGAATCAGCGTAAGGGCGTAATTAAAGAAAATTTCCCCTTTTAAAAAAACTAAATACTCGATTTAAAACCTACTAAAAATTAAAAGGAGTTTAAAAAGGGGGGGCTGTGCTTTGTTTAAATGGAAAAATGGGGGGGCCAAATTTTTTTTGGTTGGGGGTCCCAAAATTTTCTAAACCGGTGTCTTTCAGTACGGGGCCCGGAAGTGAAAAAAAAGGTTTTTTCGGGGGCCCCTTTAAAAATTGGCTGGCAAAGTGAAAGGGGGAGGGAAATTAAAAAAGGGAAATCAGACCAAATCTTAAGATTATAAAAAATAAAACAAAGATGGTCATATTGGGGGATGGGGGGCTTTAAACCTGGTTCAAGAAGATAGAGTGCCCCTCTGGGGCATTTTTTCAAAAAAGACCAGGCACCTAAAAAATAAGGATTCCCTTAAAGGGCACCCTTGAAAAGTTTTAACATGTAGTAAAAAATTTGCCGGGCCGGGGTTTCCCGAACCCACGGGGGGAAAAGGGCAGGGAAAATTTAAAGGAAAAAATATCCCAATTTTTACATCATATAAATTTTTGAAAAATTTTAAAAAAGAAAACTTTGTATTTAGGGGGAAAGAGTTTAAATTTTGGGGCAATTTTAAAAAAATTATAAACTATACTTCATAGTCGGGAAAAATTCCCGTGAAGAAAAAATGTCTGAAATACTAAAGAAAAACCCACAATTAAAGGGGGAAAATACAAGAAAAACCCATGGGCGTAAGTCGAAACCGGCCTCTTAATTAAAACTCCCGTACATATAACCCTCAGATAAATGAGAAAGATGTATACAACACCCTGGATGTGGAAAACCACACCCCTTTTTTATACCCGGCCCAAAACTAAAAATTGCTAATTTTAAGAAACCCAAACACAATACTAAAAAAGCATAAAAAAGATACAGTGATGACAACCAAAACTATAAAATTTTGGGTTTTTGAACCTTGCCCCTCTTTTGAGTTGCCCCATTTATTTTGCGCAAGAGACTCACCATGGGGAACTTTGTTCTAAAGTTATATAAAAAATTCCACCCTTTTTATATAGATGTAATACAATTGAATGTTTTAAAATTTGTTATTTTGAACCTTTGACCTTGAAGTAAGACCTTTGTCGCAGACACCTCATTTTTTGCATGACACTCCGCAACTTTAATCAAAATCCCGCCATGCATTTAAAAGTAATGCTTCGGTTTTGGCCTACCCCTTCCCAAGAGTGACCTTGACCTTTGAGGGGCGACCTGGGTTTTCCCGTGTGACATACTACCCCCATTATGGTAAACATTTGTAATCAAACTATGTTGTAATCCTTCAAAAAATGAGCAAGATATAGAATGTACACATCTTGAAGAATGCATGTCCTGACCGACGCACAAAACACTGAAAAAGCAAAAAATTTGGCGATTAAGTCAAACTCACAACAAGCTGGCTCAACAATTTCAAATATCCTCTGACCACTAAACTAGATAATGCTTCAAGCATAAGCAAGATACAGCGCCAACCAAACAAATGTTAATATTATATTTAACCTTTGACCTCTTGTGACCTTGACCTTTATTTTGCAATAGAGAACTCAACTCATCATGAAGAACCAATTTGTACTTAGTAATATCAAATCCATATATTGAAATCCATCTATATAATTATTTTCTTCGCATGTAGGAGATATGCTCTAGACACATATCTATAATTTAAACATCTTTAGTGAATTTGACCTTGCATATATTAACCTAAATAACATGTTTTCCCATTTGTAGTCATGTTAATGACCATTTGTGTTTCTGTTCCTCAATAAATGATGACTAAATGGTCCATATCACATTTCAATATTTTCATATTAAATGTGATCCTTATGTGGTGACCTTGACATTGGCCCCTTGGACCATAATGTTTTACAAGGACACTCTGCCCTTAATAACGATGAACAGTTTGTGCCAAGTTATAAATTTAAATCCCCTCGAATGATGTAGAAAGTTTTTTTTTTTGGGCCCCTTTTGGGGGGAAAAAAAAAAAACAAGCCCCCATTTTTTTCCCCAAAAATGGGGGGGAAAAAAACCCCCCCCTTAAAAAAAAATGTTTTTTGGGACCTTAAACCTTTGACCTAAGATGGCGTGGTTTCATGTGCCTGACACAGCTTCTCAAAGGGGTTAAGATTTCTAATGAAGCTTCATCAAATCCCATGTATGTAGGGAGATAATTATGCTCAGGACAAAATCTCTATATAATTGTCATCAATCAAAATTGTATATATAAACCTTTTAATAAATGTTTAACATCCTTAAATTCGGGTAGTCATGATATCAGATAATGACCATTTGTTTTTCAAATCCCATCAATAAATGATGACTAAAAGGTTTGGAAAATTCCCCAATTTTATATTTTAAACTGAAATTTTTAACCCCCTTTTGGGATCTTGACCTTGGGAAACCCGAATTGGGGGCACGTAACACCCCCCCTTTTAAAAAAGGGGAAGATGTTGGGGCTAATTTATTTTTGAAATCCCCCTAAAAAAAAGAAGTTTTTGGGTTTGGGGCAAGCCCTTTTTCAATGACAAAAAACCTGAAATTTGCGGTTGGGATGCTTTTCATAAGGGGTTTAAAATTTTAAATTTTCTTAATTTCCCCCTGTTGAGGGGGAAAATGTACGGAAAAAATATTGGAAAACCATTATTTTAAGAGCAGTTTTACTTCAATTTTTAGCGACAAACACTTTATTTTAATTGATTTTTTTTAGTCATTTTGTTACTCGTAAAAATTAAATGCTGACAGAAATTTTTTTAAAGGAAAAACTAATATCTTTGTGAAGTAAAAACAGGTATTTCTTGACAAAAGAGAATGGGGCCCCATGGACATTTTTTTCACAAGGAAAAGTCCCCAAAAGCGTGTGGGATAATTTTTAAAAGAAATTTCTTGCACTTTGCTCGTATTTAAATTTTACAGTGCTAGTTTTGGACATAATGCAAAACTCATAAAGGTCTTGAAATCAAAATTCTATGAATCAAAATGGCACAAATTCAAATATCTATTCATATTTCAAAATATAAATTTGCAGACTAACAAGCAAAATTTACGGACAATGTAAACCAGCGAAAAATGCTTAAATGCGTCAAACTACACTTAAATATTTTTATTGCAAAATAATGTTTAGCTATATATACTACTTACAGATTCAGGAGTTACATGAATCAGTATTTACAATAACTCTTATAACTATATTGATTCTAGCATGGACATCAGTAATTGCTATACTACGGTTATATGTCAGGTGTACCAGAGAATATAGCTATCTACAAAATCGTTCTTTTGTTCATCACATCAATGCGGTATTGATCATATGGCCACTTCCTAGATATACTGGTTGAAGTACACCTCAGGTGCATCTCTGTACATCATTTAGGGCACAAACAGACACTAAAACCCTTAATGCTAGTGAAATCAATACCATCAGACAAGCCTGGTGTATGAATATTTTATAACAAGAGCTGTCAGTAGGATAGAATTCTGTCAAAATCCATGTCAAGACTTATGGGCATTGGATAGTGATATATTACATGTATGCTCTAAAATATTCTATATACCCTTCATCAGTTTTGGAGATACAAACTTGCACGCAAAAACTTAACCAAATTGACATTGCAACGCTGCGAAAGATTGAAGTTATTACTTCAGCAAATAAAGCTTTATATCCTTTTATAAAACTTTTCACTCTAAAAAATAGAAATGTGTCCAAAGGACACGAGTGCCCCCACATTCTACTGTTTTATCATTCTTCTCACCTTCAGCAAAATGTAACGATGCATAACTGAACATGTTGACCAACATTCTTGTATACTTTCATGATTGCAGGTCAAATATTTTTTGAGCTATGCATGAACAAGTTTATAATTTATACTAAGTCAAGGGCAAAAACTGACAAAACTGACCAAAAATGCACAAGTAAAACTCCAGGTGCACAGCTTCACAGTGATGTTGATCATCAATCCTGTAATGTTGGTTGATTCAAGCACTCAAGGTACCTATAACGCAACATTTTGGAATGCTTTTTACTTAGTCAATGTCAATTACTCTACAAATACTGAATAAGGAACGCAACAACATATGGAGACCAACATTTCAGTAAAGTTTCATGACTAAGTCATATACTCTTTGATATATACACAAGTTGAACATTGCAAATTTTTACTTAGTCAAGGGCAATTACTCTACAAATACTGAATAAATCAACACGCAAACACCTAGGTGTACATCTTCATATGCTAACAAACATTTCCATAAAGTTTCATGATTAGGTCGAATATTTTTGAGGTACATTTGACACAAAAGAGGACGGACGAACTGATGGACGAACAAGAGTTAATCTAAATGCCCCCTCCCCTTCTATAGTGGGGGCACAAAAACAAAATTAGAAAAGCAATGTTTACCCAGAAGACATTTTATTCATTTAAATGTCTTAATATTTCAATATATCAGATTTATAGCACTATTGTCAAGCATATAACACAATAAATAAACTACATACTTTGTTTATCCTTTTAATACTGGAACACCATAATTGTGATGATTTGCAACCAGTTTAAAACCAGGCCAGTCTGTAAATTGCAAAGTCTGACCAGGCTCTGTATGATACACTAGTCACTATTACTAGTTTTCTCAGTGAATCCTTTTATTCAAAGGGAATGTTCTAAATTTAAACAGGGCAATTGTGTTCAACAAATTCAGCATTGTAAGGGTTTATTAAGAATTTAGATATGAACAACCAGCTTTCACTTCAAACAAAGTTAATCCAAGAAAGCCTGCTTAGCAGTACACACACAGTTACAAAAAAGTGATCTTCTAAAAGATGTACAGTCTCGTTATATGAGTACCGGAAATATAGTTATATGCAGACAATTAAAAAATACTGTGATAATTTCCAACATCAACTAAAATTACATTTTGTTACTTTTATGACATATTATTGCAAATATATTGTAGCACTTCTTTCTTCAAGTAACTAGCATCTAACATTTATAAAACCATTTAAATGTAACAAAGCTCATGCCTGCCCATTTTAAGAAGAAGATTTGCTTGTTTCCGAGTCATAAAGTGTCTTCATTTAAGCATATAGTCTTTTGTGATAAGGTCATTTCAAATATTGTCACCTTTGTGCATAAATGGGTTAACTCCCTATTTGAAACAATTCTTGCCAATCCGTTACTGCACTAGGGTAATTATTAGTATATTGTACAGTTGTATTAATTTGTATAAAAATTATATGAATGTTTTACAAAGGTTAGTTAAATTTTCGAAATTTTCTTACATGTACCATAAAAGATATCCAAATTTAAATGACATTTGCCCTTGTAAAAGAAATCACCAGCATTAAGTATTTTTTCGACGATTCAATAAAATCAATATTAATTACACACAATCACTCAATTCATTGATTTTCAGTTCTGATATATATAAACATATCACATGACTGTATGTCAAATATGTTCCAACAGTGTCTCGATAAAGTAGTTTCAAACATTTCAGTTTAAAACGGACCCCAACGTTCAATCAACATCACAGAATATTTGTCAACAATAGGTGACAACACTGAATGCAATCAAGGTTTTACATTTTCGCTTTCACATAAGGTTTTACTTTTCTTATCTTTTCTTATTCCGTTTTGCCTGAATCGTCTCAGATTTTACTGACATTTAGTAATGCGGGCATAAATTCTATAAAATCTCATTATGATGCTTATTGTAGAACTTCTTTAGGGAGAAAATTCAATGCAAAAGCCATACTAAATTATTGAATATGCCAGTTTTTTCTCGAAGTTCAATAGGCAAAAACATTAAAAGATAGAATTTGAGACAAGTTATTGTTTGATGTTTGTTCATATTAAAAAACAAAATTATATTATAAATACAAGATATACAATGTATCCAAATAGTAAAACAAAAATGTTCAAAATATTAAAAAGTTACGGGTAATTTTTAACTGTTTTGAGATAGTATGAATAGTATAAAGATAAAGTGACTGACCTGAAAAAAATTATACAAACACTCTATAAACTTCTGGCACTTTCTTACAATGCAAATATTACCATACCAAAGGGAGATTATTACAGAAGCGAAGATTGTGGTTCGTTTTATGATAGCTTTTCGTAAATTGTTAACATCTTATTTATACAAACATGATCTATTTCACCATCTTAACCCATTACTTCATGAGCATTTTGTGAAAAATGGCTGTTTTCATTGAAAAGTCTCCCGTTACAAGTTCAAACTGCTATAATACTATAAAAACTGCTTCAACACTAATCAAACTTGGCACAAATGTTGACTGGACCATTGCCCTTGCAACAACATGCTCAGGCTTAAATTTTCTGTTACCATGGCAACGAGGGGACATCTCAAAATTGCCAAAAATCACTATTTTGCGTTGATTTTTTCCATCAAAATTGACTTCAAAGTGCTGCAACTTCTCAATGGATTGAGATAGAGTCAAATGCTTTTCAGCGTTGGTTACACGTTACCTTATGATCAATCTGGGGTCATTTACAGCCTCTCACAAGTCCAAAATTTTCTTGGCGATGAGGGGGACTCCGCCCCCCCCTCAAACCCCCCAAACAGAAGGGGGCACATCCCCCTTCTGGCAACCCCCTGATGTATCTTTTGGATGGGGGGCCGCGCCGAAAAAGAGGTCACTTTTTTTAACAACATTTCTCAAACAAAAACAAGTGTTGGGGGCCTAAATAAGGCATTTTTTCACCATTTGAGACCACAAAAAGGGGGGGGGGGGTGAAAAAGGCGTTAAAAGGCGTGTATATGAAGTAATGGGTTAAAATGAAAGCAATCGCAACGGTAAAATTGTTATTGAAGTGTCCAATCTATAACCTAAATATAAATGTGTTCCGGTAATCGTAGTTTCAGTAGGAGACATCTTTGAAAAAACTTTATGTAAACTGCAAACAAACTTTAACGTTTTCATCCATCTATGGCCAGTTTGTCATTATTCGCACATACACGATTTTAAAGGCAACTTATAGACAATGAAAATTCAACCAACCGTACATCGACTTTCTAAGCCTAACAGAAAGTTTTTCCCACTTCCTTTCACTTAATATTTCTGAAATTTATCTTACTTCAGATTAAGAATGAGAATATCAAATTACATGTGTCCAATGAGAACTGAATACTGTTCTGAGTCTCCTGTTACATGTAAAGTGGTATTTTGACTGATCCTCCATCGTGTGCAATTATGTAAATTAAAAAAAGCAATACACATTTTTTGTTTACTATATTTTCATGCTTGCAAAATTTAGCGACGTTAATGTGCATTCACACAAAGCAGAAAGAAAACTCAAACTTTTAAATATATCACTAATTCAACTCAACCTAAAAGTCACTGCCAAAAATAAAAAAGTTTTTTCACGAAAATAATATCTATCGGTAAGATCAGTTCAAACAGAAGGTCGATGCGCATATTTAAAAGATCTGTACACAAATAAGACCTGTATAAAAATCAAACCTGTAATACAAACAAAAGACCTTCATGAAAATAAGATCTGTAGGAAAATAAAATCAATATGATAATGATATTTGTATGAAAATAAATAAGCATACGAAATTAAGATCTACATGAGAATAAGGTCTATACAAAAGTAAGATCTATATGAGAATAAGATCTATACGACAATAAGATCTTTCTACAATAAATTGTACAAAAATAAGATCTACATGGTTGGTCCGCCTATCGTACATCGTATCATGATATATTTAAAATATATTGTATTTCGAATGGAACAAAGTCTTACAAAAAACTTATTGCATGACACTGTGTAGTGTTTAAAGGGCAAAGCGACAAATCGCCACGTGTAAATGTTTGAATTGTTGTCGACATAGCGTCATATAACCAATTGAAAATAAACAGTGGCTAAGGTCTCGGACTATACTATGATATAATATCAAAATATATTATTAATCTAAAAAAACGTCGCGGACTATACTTATGATGAGAATGTGCCATTCCAGGTAGTCACTTGCCAGGGCTGGGAATCAAAACTGCGTCGTATCCTACAAAATGTAAACAAACGCCGCCATCTTGGAACGAAAAGCGTATGTTTTTGTTTATAACTCTTTTTGTTGGAAATGACTGAAAACAAGATATATGTATTAACACGCTACACTATTTTCCGCTTCGTTCGGTATATGTTGCTTGCACAACTATTTTGTAAAACAAAAGTTATAGCGAACTTGCAACTCGAAGCGGGGCAGAATTTTTATGAAAATGTGTGGATACGACGCAGTTAATATTACTTTATCTATCGTTTTTTCCTTCAAATCAATTATATATTTGTTTCAGAGTTCACCATAAACTTCGAAATATAATTTTGCATCATTTACTAAAATTTTATTAAAAGAGATGTTTATTTTCTAAGAAAATAATGATTTTTACGAAATGATACGACGCAGTTGAAAATAAAATATGATACGACGCAGTTGTATTTTTGGCAGTCTTTCCAACAGGGATAAGTTTGGCAATATATATCTATTTATGGAATAATCACTTGCGCTAGATAAAAACCCAGATCATTTGCGGTGTAAAGCAATGTTCTGTTGATTATTTAGAATACAATCTGTCATATCCAATATAACATTTAATTTGAAAGTTTACATTGCGGAAGCTACTTTTCAGTTAAACATGAACATGTTACCTTATTGATCATAATATCTGAAATAATTTCTTATATTTTCCTGTATGTTCAATAGTATCCCTATTTTTTTTCGCAAAAAAAATGTAGAAATCTATTAACTTAAATTCATTTTGGCTAGCTACGCTCTAAGTTAACTGTGGTTCTGCATGTTCTGGGTATTGACTGCTTTTTGTGGTTTCTTTTCAAACTTTCACTCTACACATTAGCTTTACTAGGGGCGAGGACCTCAGATGCGCCTCTGTGCATTATTTCAGGCAAAATGTTGTACCTGCAGAGAACCGTCGACATTTTGAAACTAGCTTGATAGGTTTTCCACACAAAATAATAAAAAGTCCCTGGTGGTTTTCGAATTCATAGCAGTTCAGTTCACTTCAAGTGATTTGAATTCAGAAAACATAAACAGCTCGGCCTCGGTCGGACACACCTGTCTGATTTGTTTTTTCAACAAAATTTGTATACGTCAGCTGTACAAATAAGCAGCTTTTTTGTTAACTTCTGACGTGAAGTTTTAAGATTATAAATATTTGAAATAATTATAAAGAGAATAAAATTTAAATTTCTTATTTCGGTATTAATAGCAGAGAAATTTTCAATGTAAACAGGGGGTAATCCTCTGTGAAGTATTTTTCTGAAAACTTTTGTTTAAGTTTTCAGGCAATTCATTATCAAATAAAAATCACACTTTAGTATGAAGGTATGTTAAGATGTCATGTCTCTAGTCTGTTGAAAATTCGATACGATAATCTGACATTTTCTGTTCAATATTGTGAAAACTTAATAATTCTTCAATACTGTTGAAAGATCATGTCTGCCTATATCAATTCTGTATCAAATTTATCGGTGCATAGCGTAAAATACCTTTGCAAAACGGACACCTTTTTTACTAAATAATTTGTAGTTGTATCATATGTAACTCGATTTTGAAAAGTTTTTTTGATGGAGAAGAATGATACTCAAGTGCAAGTATAGAAAATACATTCCGTAGACATTTCCTCATCGGCGATAAAGAAACGCAGGGGTAAAGTTCCGCGGCGCTGAACATAAAATGACTAAACGGAACGCATAACCTACTTGCAAAAATATATTGTAGCTTAACCATTTATAATATTATTTAAAAAATTTAATGTTCAGTTTCAAATAATAAAGCTCATCTGTCCTCGTCGATTATTAAGAAAATGAATACAATAAAATTGGCACGTAAAAGACACAAGTAATAACGGAATTGACGGAAATTATTGCTCATTACAAGGTAGGCATGCAATTTGCGCATTCCCGATAGCGAGAGACCTTTTCAAAATTTGTAATTTTTTCTCTTTTTTTTTTAAGAAAAAAGTCATTCCTGATTAATACAGGGTCCAGTGGAGGTTACACTGGAATATTGAATTTTGTATCAAAAATAGTAATCACTCCCATTTCGAACTCACGTGAACAAGTTTATTAGCATGCTAAGGCAACAGTAGAACACGTTGTCATATGGGTGTGCGATCACGTGTTTCAATGTATATTGCATTTGATACAGCTTTTCGGAATTTGTAGATGATTATGATTAGTACTAAAATGCGACCGAAAAATGCAGCCTTAATAGAATTGTATTACATTTCCATTTTTATGAAACCAATGAGTGACCTCTGCTTTTGACTTAAGTTGTAAACAAGAAATGTTGTAGGACGTTATTGGCATACCTAGCACATAATTTAAATAGTTTAACCAATATTCAGCCTGCAATGAAAATACAACTGCGTCGTATCATATTTTATTTTCAACTGCGTCGTATCATTTCATAAAAATAATTATTTCTTGGAAAATAAACATCTCTTTTAAATGAAAGTTTAGTAAATGATGCAAAATTATGTTTTGACGTTTATGGTGAACTCTGAAAACGAGTATATAATTGATTTGAAGGAAAAACGATAGATAAAGCAATATGAACTGCGTCGTATCCAAACATTTTCATAAAAATTCTGCCCCGCTTCGAGTTGCAAGTTCGCTATAACTTTTGTTTTACAAAATAGTTGTGCAAGCAACATATACCGAACGATGCGGAAAATAGTGTAGCGTGTTAATACATATAATTCCCAGCCCTGAGCATAGAAAAGAAGAAGATAGGTCGATAATTGACCAGACACTTAAAAGATTTTGCACGGGCGTCATTTTTTACAAAACGGCATTAGCACGTGTCTTCCAAACCATTTTAGCCACATTGAATAAGCAATGTGTCGACTTGGAATTGAGACACTTTGAGAAAAGTTGCGTTAAACGATTTTAATTTCACCGTAGCTACTATTAGGTCATGTAGGCCCGGGCCAAAGTGGTCAAGAAATTGACATTTTCAAAAGTCCCGAAAATTAAATAAAAACAGGCGTGGTTGGGATTGGTAGTGTGTTGAAGCCTTATAGTCGGATCAAGTGTGTTTAGGCTTATGCATGATTTACCGCCCTCATGCAGTTTGCATCTAATCAAATTTTAAGTTTAAAATTATTGTTTTGATAATTTTCCTTGTAAATTCTTTAGAATGCGCAATTTGCTCTTTTTAATCTCAACTTGTTTTTTGGCCTCTAATCTCTAGTTCGAAATGCATAGCTTGAACATGAATTGATATTGGTTCAGACAAATTATAGAATTCTATTGTTAATTTCTACCAATCTATAATGATTCAGTCTACTGAGTTTTACATTTTCAAAGTCACACATAATAAGTGGTCTAGCGCAGGACAGAAACGGTTTAATACCATTGATATTTATGCCACGTGTAATGTTTCTTTTTTTATTTACCTTTTTTTTTCCTTTTAAAAAATGAATAATAAAATGGTTCTTTTTACGATCCCGGCTCCCGGGATCGATCGTTATTCCAGCGATCAGTATTTGCTCTGGTATTTTATTTAGTTTATTTTTGCAGAAAGTATAGCATTCGTTTACCTAAGACACCCCACACACCCATACACCTGATTTACAGGTCCATACACCTGATTTACATGTAAATATCAACATCGTTCGCAAATGTCAACAAAAACGCTACAATTAATCGTGAATTTAACAAAAAATATCTTATTTGCAGAAAAAGCAAATACTGTTCTAAACCCTGACATATTAAGCTTCACAAAATAGTTTAGTTTGGAAAAATCTCTAAAGTTTTGATGGAAAGATAATTTTGTGAACTCGACGTAACCATATTTACTTTCGTTTTCGGAGCTTTGAGGGCCTATTTCCGGTGGACACTTTTGAGAAATACCCAAATTATGAATATAAGTACTCTCTATGTTTACTATTTTAGCAAATTTATTCTGTCTCATCCACAGTCTGGAATGGTCCCGTGAAAAATATGTGGATTGCGTCTTGTAGTTCGCCACGTATGGCTCAGTGTAAAAATTTAAATGGCAGCAGTAGTGATTATTTAATTTTTTTGCTAGTAAAAAAACAAATGTCCATACCATCATATGCCGTCTCCCTGTGGATTTATTTTTAAATTATTTAATGAAAATGGCTTAGCAAACTTTCAGGCATAAGGTTGCTGATGTCGAATAATGTTTTATTTCTAATATCTCGCAGTATGAAATTATATTAAGAACTATTTAACAATGAAAACCCATTGTCGCTTACTAATTCAGTAATACTCGCTTAATCGTAAAGAACCTTGCTTGATTTGATTTTGAAAAGGGCTATAACCGATCGGACAATTTAACATTGAATAGCCTATACATAGTCTGGAGTTCTTTCCCTTATGCTTTTTTCCGTAGAAAACGAAAGCAGGTATTTTTTTGCAATATTGACCTGAGACTCATTAATTTTCTGAAGCTTTTACATAAGCTTCCGTAATTGATCACGATTTACTAATTGCTTTTTAGTGATATGAGAGTTCTGATACTTTATGTTATACTAACTTCACGATGGCTTAGTAGTGGGGCGGGAAATTGAGGAAATAGTGCAAATTGTGATACAAGCATGAAACTTTCAGGAAATCATCTTTAGACCATGTAGATTTCAAAAGTGAAGTGGGCCCAAAAATATCTCTGCTCATTCAAGATGGCCGCCATTTTCAAAATGGCCGCCATATATATTTTACGTACATACTAGCTCATTCATTCCAATTTTTGGTAGAGACCTTTAACTAACACCAAAAGCATGCATATAGTTACTCCTTTTCAAAAATTTAAATCTTACAAAATTTCTCTTTCATACCTCTTCCAAATCCAAGATGGCGTCAAATATGGCCGTCGATTTTGTGCAAAACTGTTATATCATTTTTATAGTATAATTTGTTGCACAAATTATGTTTATTATGACAAAAAGTGTTTAAACATATCAGAGATTATCAAATTATATGTTAATATCAATAAAAGTAAACATTTTAAAAGTTTTTGTCTTAGAAATATCTTTTAGAAAGGTCAAGAAAAAAATCCATTTTTTTCATATTTTTCAAATTTGATTTCCTTAATTAATGAACAAAGTTAAAAAGTTACTTTATATCTAAAACTGTATTTGACATTCCATTAATATCAAGTGTTTATTGTAAAAAATGTAAGAAAAATATTAAATCTTTTGTGAAAGTGGGTGGGCTAATTTTATACGGTAATTATTGTAAAAGAAAAAACAACAGAAAATAAACATAGCTAAGTTCATTCTATTTCTTTGCCCTTTTGCTTTTCTATGAATTCTAATGCAAATTTTCCAACTTAAAAAGTAGTTTTTATTGGATGAAAGTATTTTTGTCTTCCTTCGGGCCAAGTGGCTAAGCAAGAAATGCACATACAAACATGTGTATACATTCAGTTATTAAATTTGGTTGCATGCTAATTTTTGTTTCAATATATTTGATATCATATATTAATTGTTAATTGTAAAGACATTTAAGAAGACAATGAATCAACTAAACGTGCTTAAAGTTGCAAGCATGTACATGAATGTAAGGTATAAAGGTAGTCCATAAACGCATATTTTTGACTCCTTCACAATTTTATATTTATAATATTAACATGGCTTATGATGTGAAACAGATATATCAATGATATGGCCTGGCCTGCATGCAGTTTTTTGAAAAGTTAAGATACAAAGTAAGTGTATTTCCTAAAGTAATCATATCTCATTTTTTCTTTCAATAAGAGGGCAATGATGACCCTGGATCACTCACCTAAGATCATTGTTGGAAAAAAGGTAACAAGATCATTTTGGGAGTGTCAATTATGTCATAACACACATGATTTGTGTCATAATTGAATCTGGTTGCGTTTAAAGAAACATGCTCAATATCTAGTTTCAATTTTTTTCACACGAGAGGACTTTAATAACCATATTCATATATGAGTCCATATAAACTTAGTAAATTTTGACCATGTTGACCATGATATATCAAATATTTGTTGAGTATAACACCATTTTGATAATACATGATTAATGTCTATGCCTCGGATACTGTTGGTTATAATACATTAGTCTTTGTAATTTAAGTGATACTCATTGCAAAACCATTTTAGACTGCAGTAGCAACATACAAATGTATGCATGTTATATCAGGCTACATCCCAAATATCTTAGTTCAAGTCATTGCTGTTTAACACTTGATGTTTTAATGTGTTTTCCTATACAAGACTGTGAACCCAGGTGGCTATATGAGCATGATACATTAAATATGTTTATAAAGACACAAGTTGGGGCTACATGCTTAGTTCCTGTGCTCTGTGCATTTTGATTTTTGAGAAGATTTTTAATTTTGCATGTACACTTAATGATCCAAAAGTGTTTAATGTAACTTTAAAAGAGATCTTCTTTACTTGGCAAGATTATATTGTGACTATCTAAGCTCTAGGCATTGTAGTTTCTTTGTTTGTTGATTTTTTTAAAAATAACATCAACAACAAAAAAAACTTCAATAAGATTCCCTACACAGGTCTTTAAAAACTGTGTTCCTCGCGAGGGCCTTTAAATCATGCTCCTGCAGTCCAAAATAGCTTTACCTGTCACTTTGTTTACATCGACTTATATAATAAAATTCTTCTCCGAAACTACAGTGTATAGAGAAGAAAATATATCGTATATCATCACATTGTGATGCTATATAAAGATTATGAACTATTTTGGCATAGGGTCAAAATCACTTAGTTTACATGGACTCTTATTGGAATATAGTTATATGAGTCTTTTTGTAGTTCTGAGAGCCTAGTTATTGGGCATGTTTCTTTTCAAATAGTATATACAAAATCATGACTGTATTTGGTGAAAAAAGATACTCCATTTTATGATTTTAGAATTCTTCAGTATTAAAGAATTATAGACCTTTAAATTCCAGCAGTGGATCTTAAGCGAGTGATCTAGAGTCAACTATTCTCTATTGTTTAATGGGGAAAATAAAGTATGAATACATTTAGTTTATATTCCAAATCATAAGCTATGTTATGTGGGTCAAGCGGTTTTATTGATACCCAGTTTAGCACACATAGATAATATGATGTATCAGTCGCCTTAATTTTTGTTTCTTTTGAAAATATCATGTCTACATATAAGTTATTAGAAATGGAAAGTACTAACTCAATTATACTTGGTTACAAAGATGTGCAAGTAAATATAACTTTGAATCATTCTGTTACAAGCATTTAGCAAGACTATAAATTGTCCAGGAAATAATTTTATTCATAAATAGACAACATTTCACTCAGGTCCAGGCATGATTTTATCTAACATAAGGTTCGTTGATGAATATTCTGTCTTCTTTCTGTACAATTATCAAATTATATTAAGAATATTGAACCAACTTATATTATGCAAACACATTTAATAACTGAATGTATAAATATAATTCTACCTGCATTTATTGATATTTCAGTATACCCTCTAGACCAGAAGGAAGACCAAAATACCTTAATACAATAAATACTTTTACAATGAATATATGCATAAGAAATCATAAAAGACGTTATTTTGTACTACAATTGTCTGCAAAATTTACCCCAACCTTCACATTTTTTGTTTTTGTTACAATTATACAATAAAACACAGTGTTGATTCAATATCAAATACACTTTAAGAAACTGTGTAACTTTTGGAATTTTGTACATAGACCTAGAAAACCATGTTAGAGAAAAATGCAGAAAGTGGCACTTTTTCTTTGATATTGTTAAAGATTGTTTTTGTACAAAAAACTAAAAACATGAGTAACAATGTGATTAACCTAAAATTTGATTTTTATTCTAATATGTTTAACAATTTTATATGGAAATAAGCATACTGTGTGCAAACAATTATACTACAAAAGAGATATATCAGTTTTCATTAAAATTGGCAGCCATATTGGACGCCATCTTGGATTCTGAAGACATATACAAGCGAAATTGCCTAAAGATTTAAATATTTGAAAAGGGGAAACTATATGCATGCTTTGGTTTAAGTTTCAAGTCTGTACAAAAAATTGGAATGAATGAGCTATTATGTACGTCAATTTATATGGCGGCCATCTTGAAAATGGCGGCCATCTTGAATGAGCAGAGATATTTTTGGGCCCACTTCACTTTTGAAATCTACATGGTCTAAAGATAATTTCCTGAAAGTTTCATGCTTGTATCACAATTTGCACTATTTTGACAGCAGAGACCTTATTTCCCGCCCCACTATAGTAAGAATTTCACTTGGAGTGGATTCCTTTTATTTACACTGTCTCGTTTATAGGAACATGGTGGGCTAAGAGTTTCCTACTGTTTTGGTGACACTTTTGTTTGTGCCCCTTGTTGTTTTTCTCGTCTGCGGCAAGTATCTTCCCTTTTGCCCTTAGATTTTTTATTTTATTTTTGCCCCCCCCCCCCGTTCCCCGTATTTCAAGTCCCCTTCCCTTGTGCCCTATAAATCAATCAATTGCATTCGATTTCCTTATCGATAACTATTATTTCCTTATCGATAACTATTATTTATATATATCCTTACATGTACAGCCAAACCTGTATTAGAGAATAAGAGAGACTGTATTGGGAATTTGTAAAAGTGTCTCTCTTATACAGGTGGCTCTCTTATCCAGGGCTGAACTCTGGCTAGGAAAAGTGTTTATTTTTAACTATTTGTTAGATATGACGTTAAACACCATTACTTGCAATGATTTCAGTTTTTATTTTTAGATAAAACATTTAAAACATAGAATTTAATATGTAATGTTAAAAAACTAATGTTGAGAAGAACATATACATGTAATTAATAAAAAGTGTTAAAATGTGCATTTTAAAATTAAAGTCCGGTAGTCAGATATACATGTACGTTGTATAGTAAAAGTAGTTTGGCACATTTTTTATATACTCTGTTATTAATTCAATTTAATTTCTTTCAACTCTGTAAACTTTAGGAAAAGATATCAATTACGTTTTATTCATACAAAAATTTGCCGACATTTTTGCGACAATAAATAGCTACCACTATACATGTGTACGATTTATGTGACGATGATTATGCAAACAAAGAAGGCGTGTATTAGATTGATGCCGTGTACATATTACACATGTATGTTGACACGTCTTCAAAACAATCGGATTAGCGGTTATTAGACATTGAAAGATATAGATTCAATTTAATAAATTGGACAGCTTAAATTTTGCTTTGCAGTTAGATTTGGTAAATGTGGTTAATTTAAAAGAAATTTCTACGCACAATTATAATTGCACTTTACTTTCGTTTACTGTCGAAAATACATGTATATCAAAAACATTTTACTCAAATGAAACACATTTTAAACAAGTTATTTTTCGTATTTTTTAGTGATTATCCTGTCCATGCTCTGCCTTGTGCCCTGTCATAGTTTTGTTTGGGGTCCTCCTGGGCTCCTGGTCACCGGTCCTTGTTGCTGGGTCAAGTGGGGGGTTTTGTTCATTGAATGCCGCCTTTTCTTGTTGATCTTCTTTACCATCTTTTACTGGTCAGAATGACATCTTTGCAATTCCGAAAATGCAAGGTCGAATCCTGAACAAACATTTTTTTAGATTTCTTTAAAAAAATATACAGCATTAATGGATTAATCATTTGTTATATTTTTTGTGTCTGTTCGTAAAAATATAAATAAATAATAAAAAAAACAACAACACTATTTTAAGATTCGGACCTACAACCTTTTATTTGAAACTAAAACTACGAACTGAGGCTGTTTTGGCAAGTGTTGTGACATACATAAACCATGTTTATGATGTGTACCATTATGCCATACCTTTAAATCCGAATGATTTACTTCGGAATCCGACACTTACCGACAAAAGTGCATTGAATATCAATATTTAACAAATTAAACATGGTCTTGATGGCAATATGCAAGTTTGCGGATTGGTTGGCCAGACTGAGGACGGTATATGGCCCGAAACGCAGCTTTCTTTTTACAATTTACGCTTGATGTCAGTTTTTTGTATATGTTCAATTTTACATAAATATCCGTCTTAAGTAAATAACGAATCATTGTTTTTTTTTGCATTTAAAAATATTAAAAGGCTACCAGGTATTGTTATTAACCAAAAGTAACATTTTTTTTTTCTGAAAATTCAAATTCATCTTATTTATCTTTAACCTGCTGAATTTCTAAGATTGTCTTTGCACAAATTTGATCAATATAAAGACAAAGAAAATAATGACATGCATATAATCATATAATGTGGCAACACCCCGTGCGTTTCATTCTAAAAGAAAATCTAAATGTATAGTGGTTTTGCAAACAAAACCTGATACTAGCTATTATTGATCAAAACGAAACGGATCGGTCGGGAGATCTAGATGTTTATCTCAAAGTGCTTAAGCGTTTATGTTATAAAACAAAACAGAATCCTGTGTTGAATTACAGTTCGCCGACGTTTGTCTGCAAATGAAATCGCTCCCTTTCCTTTAAATGTTGCCGAAAAATTACCATACAGTGCTGTAACTCTACGGTGTGTATTAAGTTTATACGTTAAATGAGCCGATTTAACATGCATAATAATGAATATACTATGCATGCTTTAGTATGTCTGTGAATTGTCACAGGCCAATCAAAGACACAAGACATTCCCAGCCATTGTTATCACTTGAATTATATATCATTATCAGAGATTTGGTCCAAGACAGAAATGGCCGGGTTGCATTGGTATACCAAATATTACGAAGCTGTGATGTTACGAAACATTTTTACCATTGACCATTTATGTCGAAAAATTTACTAAGTAAGTAGAGCAACAGACCTGCAATCGAATTCGACATTATGAGACCACATGTTAATGCCGTATACCAAATATCAAGAGGCTGTGATAAGAAGTCGCTGAAAAACTGTTACGAAATATTTTTACCATGGACCATTAATGTTGAAAATTTAACTACATCGGTAAACATGAAGTGGAAAAGGGACAAGACCTGAAATCGAATCTCAGGGTATGGGACTATGTGTTAATTCTGTGTGCGAAATTTCCACAATCTCTAAAAAGCTATTTAATTATCACTTTAAAAAATTAAATATGTTTCATATAAACCGGGCTCCAGTAAATTTTTACTAATTCATTTCAATTGGTGTATCAAAAAAGATTCCAGTATATAGATTTTAGGGCTACTTTGGGTTAAAAGGGTAGGGGGTTTAAATGCTTTTCAGGCTAAAACCAAGTCGGGCTTCTAAAAAACCCTGAAACCAATCTAAAAAGTTTATATAGAACAATTAAATGTATGTTAATTATATTATGCCCGGGCCCTTATATTTGCTGACTTATAATTTCTCTATTAAAAGGTATTTGGAGTACTGTAACAAGTGTCTTAGTCTGTCTGTTGTGATTATATGTTTGACTTTTGAACATATTTTACTGATATTTTGTTTTTCATTTTGTGAGAAATGGCAGATAAAACTTATCCCGTATTGTGTGCTCAATATTAATTTATAGAAGGTCAATTTTGGAACTGTATTTGGCGGTTCCTCACAATATAGATATAATAACAGTCAAACGCCATTGTCAGAAAATCAGTACCAAGGTCCCTATCCTTCCAGCAAAATATCAAGTCTTCAAATTTCAAATACTAAATGAATATTTTGGACATTTCTTATATGTGCACTTCTCTTGTCTTAGTTTTTGTGATGGAGGGTTACACGTCTTAACCTCAAGTTTTCATGCCAGACAGCTTAAACCCGGCAAAACACTTTTTATAGAGTAGATTTTCGCTTACACTTGAAAACATTTGTGAATGCACTTTTTTTTATCTATCTTGAATATATAAAGGTTTGTCTAGTAAAAAGGCTATCTATTATTATCTGTCCCAAGATTTTTATGATTATTTTAAAGTGTAGTGCATGCGATAGTGCAGTTTTCGATTTGAAATTGATCTGAACAAATGTTCTTTAAGTTGGCTTTTTTCAATAAAGAAATATGTACTTATACAGTGAATGTTAATCCAGTTTTAGTCTTTGGAAGTTTTTCTTTTCTAATTTGTATTAGTTAAGAATTAATTAACCTGTTTATAAAAGTACGGAAAATTATCAATAGAAATGTGTTAACAAGAATTCAAAGATGGCCCTTAATCGCTCAGCTGACCCAGTGTACTTATTCTAGCAATTACTAAGATAAGCGTCTTGACCAAGTTTGATAACAATTGAGTAAAAAATGTTACAACAAGTGTGTTATCAAAGGTTTTTCCATATTTGGACAGTGTTACCAAGTGTTTGACCCCAGGCGACCCATATTCAAACTTAACCTAGAAATCATCAAACAGCATTTGTAGATTTATTTCAAAGATATTTGGATAACAAAACTAGCCACTAGAGAGTGAACCACAATATCCATTTTTAGCGCCGGTGACCTAGTTTTTCTTGCGAGATGACTCATTTTCGATCGCATTTGAGCAATTACCTAGACAAACATCCTGACCAAGTTTGATGAAAATTGAGTAAAAAATGTGACCACTAGAATGTTAACAAGGTTTTTCCATATTTGGGCGGTGTAACCCCAAGTGACTCATATTCTAACTTGACCAAGAAATTATCAAAACAAACTTTCAGACCAATTTCCAGGACATTCGATCAAATCAGTAGCCACTAGAGTGTTAATAAGATTTTTCTATTGTAAGCTCCCGAGACCTAGTTTTTCATCCAAAATGACCCATGTTCGAACTCATCCGTTCAATTGCCTAGACAAGCATCCTGACAAAGTTTGATGATGATTGAGGCAAAATGTGACCACCAAAGTGTTAACGATCAAATTTGGATGGATGGACGACAGACGACGGACGACTGACTTTCAACGATCCCAAATGCCCACACTGAGCTAGCTTAGGTGAGCTAATAAAAATGGAATGAGAAGGAAAGATCTGCAAATATGCTGATTATTCTCTCCAAAAAAAAGAACAGTATTATTTTTTCTTAAACATTTTATAAAAAATTAATGTAATGACATTTGCTTTAAGATCCTAAATATCTTTTTATTTCAGTTCAATAAATATGCTATATTATGTTATGGTAAATAAATTTATTTTTTAACAACTGTTATGCTTTGAGCCTACCAAAACACAACGATTTTACCAATAACGCTTTTAAATACATAAAAGGATTTTCCGTCTCTTTAAAAATGCGCAACACCATATGCACCTTATTTAAGAAAAAAATCAGAATCAGTCCTGATTGAAAGGGGAAAAATGTACGGATGTATCAGCTGATCAGGCATGGTAGTCCCGAGATGGCTACTGTTCTTATTTTACCAAGTGTTTGGCAGTTTCATTTTGTATTTGTGTGTATAGAGGTATTTAGAAATAATTTAGGTTATAAATGTCTTCCGAAAAAGGTTATGAAAGTCTATAAACACAATAAATATACCGATAATTTCAGCGCTTTGATTTTCTTATCAGCGACCAACTGTGACGTTGGGAACGCGTACTTGTTTACATAGATAGAAACCACTTTTATATGAGTAGTTTGATAAAAGCAATTGAGGGTAATTTCATGCAAAATAGACTGTGTTAGGTACTTCAATTGGACGAAAAGGTATGGCAAAAATAGATAGCGTTTAAGACATTACTACATATGAAGTATTTTATTACAATCTCATACACTGTGCATAAATTTACAATTCAACAAGTTTGGAACGTCGATTGTCATTAGATAATGGGTTGTCGACAAAAAGAAATAATAAATTGATATTTCATTATTTTCAGTCATAACGTTATTATATTTTAAATAACTGAGACTTGGAGTGATGATTTATCTGATAATGGGTAAAAAGAAATAAATATTAGGTTGCTGTCAATTTATTTTTCTTTTCTTTTGAGAAAGAAAGTTTGCTGGATTATGAATTTGTTATTGCTAGATATATGGCACTGTATAAACGGTTGTTTGCGACATATTCCGAGCCGCTTTATGCTTACAGCCGCTTATTTGTACAAGACCGCATTCCATATTAAAAGCTGTGATATATCAACTGCTTATCTCATTTTGTAAATTTCTTTAATAATGTCCATGAAAAAGCTACATCAAATTTGGCCAGCAACATTTTCAATATTGATATTTATATTGTTTGACGATTAAGATGGATTTTTTTACAAAACCTTTATATTGATGGAAGGGAAAGATATAAGTGAATGTGTTCTGGAAGTTTGTGTGTGTGTGTTTTTTTTAAATGTGTATATATAATAGTAAATCGAAGGAGCAAATAATAAATAAGGATGAGACAATAAAGGAAAGTAGCAATTTGTCACGAAATAGCTTTTCACAAATACCCTGTCGCACCCAAATATATGGTTATGAATGCTCTATACTCATATTTTCATGTTCTTATCTGCCCTCGAAACTCCGCAAATACCTCGACCTTGGCTTACAGATCTTGAGTTATACCAACAACACTAATTTTCATTTCCTTTTCTCTTAGTTTTTATCTTTTCATCATCATCAGTCTTTCCTTTCCCTTCAATTGTTTTCCTTCATTTTCTTTCTCAAAATACTTTTTTCAATTCGCTGTCTTTTTTGCCATTTTTTTCATTTCATTCTTCAATTTTATTATGCCCCTCTTCGAAGAAGAGGAGGTATGTTGTTTTGCTAATGTCGGTCTGTCGATCTGTCGGTCCGTCGGTCTGTCCGTCGGTAGACCACATGGTTTCCGCTGATTATCTTGAAAACTATTTATCACAAATTTTTTATATTTCACATAGTGATTGGTCATGACTAGTAGATGACCCTAATTGATTGTGGGATCACTAGGTCAAAGGTCAAGGTCACAGGGGCCTTAAATATCAAAATGGTTTCGGCTGATTATCTTGAAAAGTATTCATCACAAAGTCGTCATACTTTACATAGTGATTGGACATAACTAGTTGATAACCCTAATTGATTTTTGGGTCACTAGGTAAAAGGTCAAGGTCACAGGGGCGTTAAATGTCAAAATGGTTTCCGCTGATTATCATGTAAAGTATTTATCACAAAGTCGTCATACTTCACATAGTGATTGGTCATGTTTATAAGATGACCCCTATTGATGTTGGGGTCACAAGGTCAAAGGTCAAGGTCACAGGGGCCTTAAATGTCATAATGGTTTCCACTTAAAATCTTGAAAAGAATTCATCGCAAAGTTTTCATAGTTCACATAGTTATTGATCATAACTAGAAGATTACCTCTATTGATGTTGGGGTCACTAGGTCAAAGGTCAAGGTCACAGGGGCCTTATATGTCAAAATAGTTTCTGCTGATTATCTCTGAAAGTATTCATCACAAAGTCTTCATATTTCACATAGTGATTGGTCACAACCAGTATATGATCCCTTTTGATTTTGGGATCACTAGGCTAAATGTCAAGGTCACAGGGGTCTTAAATATCAGAATGTTTTCCACTGATTATCTTGAAAACTATTCATCCCAAAGTCTTCATGTTTCACATATATGTTGGTTATAACTAGTAGATGACCCCTATTGATTTTGGGGTCACTAGGTCAAAGGTCATGGTCACAGGGGCCTTAAATGACAAAATGGTTTATGCTGATTATCTTGAAAAGTATTGATAACAAAGTCTTCATGTTTCACATATTAGTTGGTTATAACTAGTAGATGACCCCTATTGATTTTGGGGTCACTAGGTCAAAGGTCAAAGTGATTGGCATTGAATGGTAATATGATTTCCACTTATTATCTTGGTTACTATTTATCACAAAGTCGTCATATTTCACATTTCTATTGGTCATTACTAGTAGATTACCCTATTGATTTTGGGGTCACTAGGTCAAAGGGCAAAGTCACAGGGGCATTGAATGTTTATATGATTTCTGCTTATTATCATGGTCACTATTTATCACAAAGTCTTCATATTTCACATATAGATTGGTCATTACTATTAGATGACCCCTATTGATTTTAAGGTCACTTGGTCAAAAGGCAATGTCACAGGGGCCTTAACAGTCTGAATGGTTTCCGATGATTTATCATGAAAAGTATTCATGGCAAAGTCTACATATTTCACATACTGATTGGTCATAACTAGTACATTACCCCTTTTGATTTTGGGTCACTAGGTCAAAGGTCAAGGTCACAGGGGTCTTAAATGTCAGAATGGTTTTCGCTCATCATTTTGGTTACAATTCATCACAAAGTCGTCATATTTCACATATTGATTGGTCATAACTAGCGGATGACCCCTATTGATTTTGGGGTCACCAGGTCAAAGGTCAAATGTCACAGGGTCTTTGAATGGTAGAGGATTTCGGCTCATTATCTTGAAAGATAATTATCACAAAATTTTCATATTTCACATATTGATTGGTCATAACCAACAGATGATGCTTTTAGAGTCACTAGATCACAGGGCTTTAAATGTGAGAATAGTTTCCGCTTATTACCTTGAAAACTATTCATCAAAAAGTCTTCATATTTCTAATATTGATTGGTCATAACTAGTAAGTGACCCCTTTAGATTTTGTGGTCATTAGGTCAAAGGTCACAGGGGCCTTAAATGTCTCATTATCTTGAAAACTATTCATTGCAAAGTCTTCATTATTTTTCTTTTTTCCATAATTTAATACTTCAAAATACCCATTTATGGCAAATTTCTCTAACAAAATTATAAATAATGTGAGTCAAGGGCAAGAAAGGGGGCATATGTGTCTTTCGACATTTCTTGTTTCATATTCCTTCCGTTAATCCATTTCTCTTTCATTCATTTAACGCCTCTCTTGTGTCTCTTGTTTACTTGATCTTTGAACTTCTCCTGCTCAATAATTTCGATCATACTGTGAAACACATTACCTTGATGTGAATTACTTTATTATTTTATTATGTATATATCACATGCTTGCTTTATGGTGTCATTCGTAGCACTGTCACATATACTGTCACTTATACTAACTTCACGATGGCTTAGTAAGAATTTCACTTTGAGTGGATTTCTTTTATTTACACTGTCTCGTTTATAGGAACATGGCGGGGCTAAGAGTGAGGTTTGGTGCACCATATACCGGTTTAAACTCCCCAGCAGTACTTATGCTACTGACCGTTCCAAGACGGCGCCCCTCTGTATTCGTCAGATGTATGCCATTGTTGTTTCATACTGTTTTGGTGACACTTTTGGTTGTGTCCCTTGTTGTTTTCTCGTCTACGGCAACTACCTTCCCTTTTGCCTTTAGATTTTTTTTAATTTTGCCCCTCCCGTTCCCCGTATTTCAAGTCCCCTTCCCTTGTGCCCTTTTACTTTGTGGGCCTATAAATCAATCAATTGCATTTGATTTCCGTAACGATAACTATTATTTCCTTATCGATAACTATAATATATATATATCCTTACATGTACATTCAAACCTTTATAAGAGAGACAGTATTGGGAATTTGTAAAAGTGTCTCTCTTATACAGGTGACTCTTTTATCCAGGGCTGAAATCTGGCTAGGAAAAGTGACTATTTTTAACTATTTTTCAGATATGACGTAAAACACCATGATTTGCAATGATTTCCGTTTTTATTTTTAGATAAAACATTTAAAACATAGAATTTAATATGTAATGTTAAGAAGAACATATACATGTAATTGATAAAAAGTGTTAAAATGTGCATTTTTAAGGTATTAGGACCCTAATGGGCACTATCTGGAACTAAAGAAATGACATCATAGGTCAGATGTATACCTTAAAGTACGCCTGTATGCAAAATTTAAACAAAGTTTACCGTACGGAAATCAAGTTATGGCCACTTTTCTGAACTCAAGCTAGAATGTTATGAGGGCCCTTTTTTAGAAATGAGGAACCTTTAAATAATCTGCAATAACATTCTAATGAAAAATGTTTTCCCATGAATTTTTGGTAAGAAACAAATAGTACCATTCAGCTAACAATCCACATAAGCAAAATTATGGTTTCTACTTAAAATTTATGAAATCTGTATAAAAATGTTACCCTACCCCACCCATTTTTACCACATGTCTGACCATTTTTCTACTAAGGGAGCCTAATTCAAAAAATTCTTAAAATTTACCCAAATGAGTGCCTGTTTTCAAAGTTTCCCTAAATTTTTAAAAAAGTATATTGGTTGATCTTGTAAAATATGAAATACTTTTACCGTCTAGTTTTGATTATATTACACTTTGAAAATATCAGGTACCATATTTATTACTAGATTTAGCATAATTTAGCCAATAAATACCTATATAAATTAAAAATTCAAAATTAAACATTTTTTCTTTCCATATCGGACATGAGAGATACATAAATAATGTTAAAAGAAAAAAAGAAAGAAAAAAAAAAGTTGACCCTTCTGGGGATTGAACCCATGGCCCTCATTTTCAATGTAGTTAACAGTAATTCGAGCCTATTTGAATACTCTTCAACGTGGAGGTAATGCATTAGGGTGCTAATACCTTAAATTAAAGTCAGGTAGTCAGATATACACTGTATAGTAAAATTAATTTGGCACATTATTTTTATATACTCGGTTATTGATTCAATTTCATTTCTTTCAACTCCGTAAATGTTAGGAAAAGGTATCAATTATGTTTTATTCATACCAAAGGAAATTTAAAACAAGTTGTTTTCAATACAAACGAAGAAATTTGCCGACATACACGTATTTGCCGACATTAATAGCTACCGCTATACGATTTATGTGACGATGATAAAGAAAGAAAGGTCATGCCCCGCGGCGTGTATTAGATTGATACCGTGTACATATTACACATGTATGTTGACACGTCTTCAAAACAATCGGATTAGCGATTATTAGACATTGAAGGTATGGATTCAACTTAATAAATTGGAGAGCTTAAATTTTGCTTTGCAGTTTGATTTCGTTAATGTAAAAGAAATTTCTACGCACAATTATAATTTCACTTTACTTGCGTGTACTTTCGAAAATACATGTATATCAAAAACATTTTACTCAAACGAAACACATTTTAAACAAGTTATTTTTCGTATTATTTAGTGAATATCCTGTCCATGCTCTGCCTTGTGCCATGTCATGTGGGGGTTTCGTTCATTGAATGCCGCCTTTCATTGTTGATCCTGCTTACCATATTTTAGTGGTCAGAATGACATCATTCTAATTCCGAAGAGGCAAGGTCGAATCCTGAACAAACATTTGTTTTATAGATTTCTTAAAAAACATTATATGCAGCATTAATGGATTAAGCATTTGTTTTATTTTTTGTGTCTTTTCGTAAAACAATATGAATAAATAATAAAAAACAATAACACTATTTTAAGATTCGGACCTACAACCTTTATTTGAAACTAAAACACCGAACTGAGGCTGTTTTGGCAAGTGTTGTGACATACATAAACCATGTTTATGATGTATACCATTATGCCATACCTTTAAATCCGGATGATTTACTTCGGAATACGACACTTACCGACAAAAGTGCATTGAATATCAATATTAAACAAATAAAACATGGTCTTGATGGCAATATGCAAGTTTACGGATTGGTTGGCCAGACTGAGGACGGTATATGACCCGAAGCGCAGCTTTCTTTTTACAATTTACGCTTGATGTCATTTTTTTGTATATACTCTATTTTACGTAAATATCCGTCTAAAGAAAATTACGAATCATTGTTGATTTTGCATTTAGAATTATTTAAAGGCGACCAGGTATTGTAACCGCTGCGGGGAGTTTGATAATCTGGGACCAAAAATAGTTTCGTCTAAGATTAAACAGATAATTTTTATCAGATGTATAAACCTTGTTTCCCTATACATGTACCCCTGTAAACGTTTTACAATGATAATTTGAAATTATAATTGGTTTTAAAATTTTATCACCAACATGAACATTTTAGGACAATAAGAAGTTATGTTTTTGTGAACATCAGGTATATTACCTTTAGAAATCTACCATCATTACGACTGAAGTGCGCATGTCACTTTTATATATGTGTGCTTGTGGAAGGCTATGGAAAATTAATATGGAGAGGTACATATACTTTTTTACGTGCACTAAATTTACCTTTAAATACCTTTAAATCCGGATGATTTACTTCGAAATACGACACTTACCGACAAAAGTGCATTGAATATCAATATTAAACAAATAAAACATGGTCTTGATGGCAATATGCAAGTTTACGGATTGGTTGGCCAGACTGAGGACGGTATATGGCCCGAAGCGCAGCTTTCTTTTTACAATTTACGCTTGATATCATTTTTTTTTGTATACTAGTATACTTTATTTTATATAAATATCCGTCTAAAGAAAATTACGAATCATTGTTGATTTTGCATTTAGAATTATTTAAAGGCGACCAGGTATTGTAAGACTTTTTTTCTGAAAATTCAAATTCATCTCATTTATCTTTAACCTGCTGATTGTCTTTGCACAAATTTGATCAGTATAAAGACAAAGAAAATAATGACTTGCACATAATCATATAATGTGGCAAACACCCCACAGCGGTTACGTCACGCTTTGTTCCTTTAAAATTCTGTACTGATTAAGGGAAGTAACCGCTGCCGGGAGGTTGATAATCTGGGACCAAAAATAGTTTCGTCTAAGATTTAACAGATTTAACGAAAGTTTGCTGTATTATGAATTTGTTATTGCTAGACATGATATGTATGGCACTGTATAAACGGTTGTTTGCGACAAATTCCGAGCCGCTTTATGCTTACAGCCGCTTATTTGTACAAGACCGCATTCCATATTAAAAGCAGTAAAATGTCTTTAATATTGTCCATGAAAAAGCTACATCAAATTGGGCCAGCAACATTTTCAATATTGATATTTATATTGTTTGACGATTAAGATCGATATTTTTGAACAAACCTATATATTGATTGGAGAGAAAGATATAAGTGAATATGTAAAGGAAGTTTGTGTGTGTGTGTTTTTTAATGTGTCAGAGTCGGGTCGCCTGAATCTCAAAAGGAAGCAAAATCGTTGCATTTTTTATTAATTCGATACATTATATACTCGTATGTATTGTAAATCGAAGGAGCAAATAATAAATAATAATAATAATATAATAATAATAATAATTATAATAATAATAATACTAATAATAATAATAATAATAATTATAGTAATATCTTTATTTAAAGAAGGTTACACATTAAGAAAATACAATAACAATCATTTATTTTATGCTTTTCAGTGGATTACTGATTTATCCGTGAAAATTATATTTGATAATTTCACAGTGAAAATTATCAAAATATAATTTCACTTTTTTCAATGACGAAACTACTTTTGAAGATTTTCCCCATGTGGTACCTCAATTTTATTTTTACTGACAATTCTGACAATGTCAGGCTGTTAAAAGAAATAGCAAAGCTGAAATAGATAAATAACTTAAATGTCAAAAGTAGTAAAGAGAAAACTTACTTCTATTTCTTCAAATTCCAATCACTAAATTTCGTCTCTATTTTTTTTTTCGTTTTTACAGTCTGAAAAATACATTCCTTCCCCATGCAAAACTGATCTTGATGACATTTGGGCATATTAAAGCAGCATCCTACGAGCAATAACTGCCGTATGCTTTATGAAAAATTGAAAAGCATTGACAGCCATCACTCGTAAAATAAGTAAAACAACCCAGCGTTCCTTAGCAAGCTTCCAAATTTTCCATTTTCCTAGCTCCTTTTCTGAATGTTTTTACTTCTGTCAACACTTATTTTTTGTCTGTTACAATCCTCAAATAAGTTTTCTTTCTTTGAAAAAGGTGTATGTCTAACAAATCTAAATTATATCCTTCTGAATCTTACACAATTATTTTCCTCCCATGAAATACACAACTTTAAAAAATGGCTGCCGCTTACATTTTACAAAGCCAGGTCTAATATAAATTCGCAGTAAGTAACAGAAATATGAATGGATGGTTGGACTTTTTCTCCTACAAGAATTGTTTGTTTTTATTATTAAAACAAGCGATCATTCATATTTTTTTTAATAAAATGAATAAATATCACCGTTATTTAACCTTGATTGGCGGACTTATTTTCAGCTCAAGACTTCTTGTTTTAAATGAGAAATTCCGTCTAAATGGGGCTCTCAATGGGGGAAACAGATTTTAATATTAACGTTAAAATTATGGAAATTTGGTTTTAACTTGTTTTTAAGCATAAAATAAAAAGAAAATTTGTCTGTTTGTTGTGTAAGATGTAATTTTATTTCATCTCGTGAACTTTAAAAACAGTATTCTCACTCGTGGCTACGCCACTCGTGAGATACTGTTTTTAAAGCCCACTCGATGAAATAAAATTTCATCTTACACACAAACAAACAAATATCCTCTATATATATCTTATTTCCAATGTGGCCTTCTGAAATAGAAAACAACAACAACAACAACAACAACAACAACAGGACATGCATAAGGATGACACATTGGAGGAAAGTAGCAATTTGTTACGAAATAGATTTTCACAAATACCCAGTCGCCCCCAAATATATGGTTATGAATGCTCTACACTCATATTTTCATTTTCATTATCTGCCCTTGAAACTCTGCAAATACCTCGACCTTGGCTTACAGATCTTGAGTTATACCAACAACAACTTTGTTTTTCTCTTTTCATCATCATCAGTGTTTCCTTCCCATCAATTGTTTTCCTATATTTTCTTTCTCAAAATACTTTTTTCAATTTGCCGTCTTTTTGCCATTTTGTTTATTTCATTCTTCAATTTTATTTCATATTCCTTCCGTAAATCCATTTCTCTTCCATTCATTTACCGCCTCTCTTGTGTATCTTGTTTACTTGATCTTTGAACTTTTCCTGCTCAATAATTTTGATCATACTGTGAAACACGTTAACTTTAATGTGATTTACTCTGTAATTTTATCATACATATATATCACATGTTTGCATTATGTTGTCATTCATAACACTGTCACATAATAAATATAACATGTCCTGTAAAACAATATAAAAGATATAATACAATGATTGCAACAAAAAATAAATAAATAAAACTAACCTTGCTTAAAAAGATGTACTGACTCACTATGAATATGTATACAATTTCCAATTTCAAACATTAGTAAAGTTTTCTACTACAAAATCGTTTGGAGAAGCAAACCTTGGAGAGCAAGGGTTGCTTTAGTTGCGATGCGCTTGATTTAGTTGTTGTACGTGAGACATTTTGTATGCAATGTTATTCAAATTTCAGTCACATTTTTCACCGAAAAGTAAGTCACAAATATGATCATTCTGTTATGTTGGACACACTTATCGTTGACTCTGCCTTACATGACAGTTAAGTGAATTCGCAAGCAATGTCATATTAAATTCAGCTATATTGCAACTTGAATCACTTTGAGTAAAACGAAAGTAGTTCGTTATTTTGAGAGAAAAATAATTGATATAGTTCGCACTTTCGGATTTACGACAATTTTCATATTGAAGTACATTGTGATTTGATTCTATTGTATATTACTTACCGAATTTCCTTTTCTATTTGGTTTTTACCTGTAATAACATGTATATAACTGCTTCGTTTTCGACAAATGTATTTAAACAATGTAACCTATTTAACTTTTCATAGGGTGATTACAAATTGTATCTAGGTGCAAAATTATCAAATTATTTGATTAAAAAACCGATTTAGTTTAAACATGTAAAATATAGGTCATTGAAAACTTTGTCAACATGAGATAAGATACCTTTAGATAACTACGTTTAAACATGACAATTTATGTATAAATATATCGAAGTGTGCATATATCTCTGTGCCGGTAGAAGGCTATGGATCATTAAAATGGAGAGGTATATTGACATTATTTTTACAAACAATAATTATTTAATCGAACGCAAGTTCCATGAGTAAATATGTGATTTATAAATGATTTGAATAATAATCATTAAATTAATTATAAATCAACCTACGGGGAAAATTAAATGTAATAAACTACATTTTCATATTTTCTTGAAAATATCAAGGTCAGCAAGAACACAAATATTAAAAGCCTGGTCCTTTTGACCAAAGGTCATAGGTTCACGAGTTCGAATGTGTTTTGATTTATTATAATATGTTTCCGTTTTCAAAGAACTTAACAGTTATATAGAATAATTATTCTATGGGCTTCTGTGGTCGTTTGGTTAAGGTCGTTGACATCAAAGTTCAGATCACTTGCCACTTTTATGGGTTCAAACCCAGAATGTTTTTGAATTTTTGCCACTTGAAAAACTATCCAGCTAGCTTACGGAACGTCGGTGGTTCTACTCAAGCATTTGTTCGTGCCTGCAATTACGCACGTAAGGGCAGCAGTAAACATGGAAAGTCGCCATGTAACATATTCAGTGCCGATGCGACCATAGGTGTTCGGCGCGTTGTTTGGTCACTAACCCCCTCACCCACACTACAACCCTCCTATCTCTCAAAACCATGTACAATGCAATATTTTTCAATTGTTTAAATTCAATTTTCTTTCCTTCATTTCCCACAAAAAATAAAAAAAAAATACACAATTAAACAAAAATGTGTTTAATATGACCCCTTTCGAAGAAAAGGGGTATATTGTTTTGCTAATGTCGGTCGGACGGTCGGTCGGGAGGCTGGTCGGTTTGTCGCTAGGTCTATAGGTCTGTCTATCTGTCGGTAGACTACATGGTTTCCGCTGATTATCTTGAAAACTATCTATCACAAAGTCTTCATATTTCACATAGTGATTGATCATAACAAGTAAATGAGCCCTATTGATTTTTGGATCACTAGGGCAAAGGTCAAGGTCACAGGGACATTAAATTTTAGAATGGTTTCCGCTGATTATTTCACACAGCAATTGATCACAGGGTTAGCTTTTTAAAAAGCTAGTAGCGACTCGTAATTTCGTAATTTTCTTCAAGGGATGTGTTTAAATGTAAAATGACAGTTCTGTAAGCTGAAGAGACTTCAGCGAACATCAAAATAAAAGTGACATATAAAGTTATGGAAGCCAGTTCTCTCAGTTTAACAAAGAGGAATATGAGTATATATGAAGATGCATGTAAACAGATATAATGAAGTCCCTATGTCTATGCACAGTTACTATACGGCCTGTTGACCTTGACCAAAAAAAATGTTAGATAGGTAGAATTCATAAAGATGTCTCTTTATACGAAGTTAAGTTGTAATATGTTATTAAGTATTGGAATGAGTGACAGACACAAGTCCTAAAGTTGTCAATAAATTCAGCCAGAAAAGCCGGGATCGTATTAAAAGATATAGGGATCCTGGAAATTGACCAGTCTAAGAAGATGTTTTTCAGATATGCCGGGATCGTATTAAAAGATATAGGGATCCCGGGAATACATACACTAAATACCGGAAAGGATAAAATGACCAAAAAAAAAGAAAAAGAAAAAAATGCACAGAGCCAGATGTACACTTATGTTAATTAACCAAACGAAAACTTACTACAGAGAAAACAGGTGAAACGCTAAATCAAAAGTCAGTGTTAATATGATTTATTGAAAAGAATTCATGAAAACAAACATTTTAATCATCATTATATCTTTGCGCTCAAAGCGATACTTGCTGCTTTATAAATCAAAGCACAGAAAGCGCTGAACTTGTTTGGGTCTCACCAATGCTTTCCAGCGTTTTAATTGTAGTAAATTGGCTATAAGACTGATTGCAACACTGATATTCAATCCAATGTTTATTTGACTTAAACAATTTGAAAAAAATGAGTTGCCTTTACAGGGATTTGAACTCCAGGCCTCTCGCTTCCTAAGCGAGCGTGAAAACCCTTCAGCCACGGTGAATTTATATGTGACCGTCCTGAAGAAAACCATATAATTCGATCTAAATTAGGGCTTGTAACGACTTTAACTGTTGTTTAACACAGATGTAAATAATCCTGGAGCTTACTATAAGCATGTATATTTATAAAGAATCAAAGGGCTGCAAGTTCTGTGGTATTTTCTGATCTTTGCAATCTAAATCGTACTGTATATCTGTATGTATTTTCCTGTATAAGTTTATTTTTATGTATTATAATTCATTTTGCTAGGCACCAGAGTTTGATACATACGGAATTCTACATAACTAGAGTTGCATCAATAAATCATTTATGTTCATTTTTTACGACAGCCACACTTTATCCTTGCATATCATGACACTTAAAAAAGAATTAAAAAAAAAGTTTACTCTACTGGGATTTGAACTCCAGACCTCTCACTCACTAAGCGAGCGCGTTACCCCTGTACCACGGAGAAGTTATACAAATAATGAGTGAATAACATCAAGTCATTCTAAATTGAGAACTTCCATTGCATTTCGGGTTTGTAATCCTTATTAATTTCGAGGTATTTTGTTTAGGATAAACCTGTTGTTTAAAATTGAAGTAAATAATTTAGCGAAAATCTTCTCGCCCAAACAGTCCGACATGTAGAATCTATATATTCCACTACTCGGTTTGTGTAGTATTCGGTAATCGACATTGCTAAAAATAGTATTTTCATTGATAAAATCATATTCATCCGCGTAATTTGTGATTGTGCATTTATTGACAATTCTATAAGCCAACGCTATTTTTAAACTTTTAATGCGTTGTAATTTGTTGGATACTTGTAACAAAATAAAAATATTTCTTTCTTTTAAATCGCTAGTTTAAAGCTGTTTTGAGAACTACTTGTTGTTAGGTTTGTCATAAACTTCTGTGTCAGAGATTGAATGTTTTTGTATTGTATTTACTTATTTTCGATCAGAAAATACAATAAAACAATATTAGAAATATTCGACCATTCGGGAATTATTTTGCTTGAATATAGATGTGCCTGTCTTTGACCATCTTTACGCAGTGATCTCCCCTGAATTTTTCGGCGTTAGTGTTACATATAAAGGGAAGTAACCGCTTCAAAAAAGTGGACTACTTTCGGCATTTGCAATTAACAACATTAGACTCTGAAATTTCGCTACCATTATTTGTTTGGTCTGACGACCCAAACAAATAAAAATGGCGTGAAAATTGAAGGTTTTTTGACGCTATGTAAGATTAAATTTGATTGGCTAAAAAATTTTGGATTCCAGTCCTGACAGATAAATTTTGTAGAAAGCTGGAAGACAAGCTTCGATTAAATTTTTGGATGGCTTCGGAGTTTTAGGTTGTTTCTCAGTAAAATCCTAACGTAATACCGGCTCGCCGTGGTGAGCCGGCATAACGAGTAGATGACTCTTATTGATTTTGGGGTCACTATATGAAAGGTCACAGGGGCCTAAAGTGTCAGAATGGTTTCCGCTGATTATTTTGAAAAGTAATCATCACAAAGTTTTCATTTTTCACATAGTAATTGATCACAACTAATAGATGACCCCTGTCGATTTTGGAGTCACTATGTCAAAGGTCAAGGTCACAGGGGCCTTAAATGTCAGAACGGTTTCGGTGATTATCTTGAAAGGCATTCATCACAAAGTCTTCATATTTCACATATTGATTTGTCATAGCTAGTAGATGACCTCTATTGACATTGGAGTCACTAGGTCAAAGGTCAAGGTCACCGAATAGTTTCCACTGATTATCTTGAAAGGTATTCATTACAAAGTCTTCATATTTAAAATAATGATTGGTCATAATTATTAGATGATCCCTATTGATTTTGGGATTCCTTGGTCAAAGGTCAACCTCACAGGGGGGGGGGGTCTTAATTGTAGTATGGTTTCCTCTTATAATCTTGAAAGCTATTTATCACAAAGTTTTCATATTTCACTAAGGGGCCTTAAATGTCAGAATGTTTTTGCTCATTATCATGAAAAAGTCTTCATATTTCACATATGGAATAGCCATATGTAGTAGATGACCTCTATTAATTTGGGATCACTAGTTCAAAGGTCAAGGTAAATATTGTTTCGCTTATTACCTTGAAAAGTTTTTATCACAAAGTCTTCATATTTCACATATTTATTAGTCATAATAGGGTCACTATTTCAAAGGTCAAGATCTTTATATTTCACGTACTGATTGCATATATCTAGTAGACCATTTGTTTTCTTTTTCCATAACTGAACACTTCATACACCCATTTATGGCAAGTTTCTATAACAAAATTACAAATGTGAGTCAAGGGCTAGAAAGGAGGACATATGTATCGTTTGACATTTCTTGTTCAGAGAAGAATGCATACCAAATTTGGAGTCAATCCGACTTATAATAACTGAGTTTTGCTCTGGACAAGCATAGCTGGTCATCGTCGCCGACGCGGCTGATACCGCAGACGCTGACACGGCTAATAAAAGTAACCCCTATATGTCGTGTTTTCAAAGGTGACACAGAAATGTTTTACTTCTGTTCCTAATATTTAGTGTTATATCAATGCGGTGGCAAAGAATTTTATCAAAATTACTCTCTTGTTTTTTTTTTCAATTATCTTCCTTAAATTAAAGGTCTCCCCCGACAAGAAATGAAATATATTTATCTAATTTCAATACAATAGCTTTTATATGTAGTTTACATTAAACCTGATAAAGTAACACAATCGGTAATTTCTGCCGCCATTTTAGCTGATAACTAATGAATATCCTGAAGTACCCAAAATCAATTAGGTAAAATTCCATTCTTTTTTCTGGTTTTAAATAAAAGTTATAGCGAAAAAACATCATATTTTGTCCAGTAATATGAAGTATTTCAATAATGTTTTTGCAAACTTAACTTGATTTTTGACCAAATATTAGCTAATATTGATTAAAAATGATCTAGATGTTAACAATAAATCTTAATGAAATTTTGAAAACAAATCCTGTGTTGAAATATAAAATTACTACTAGATAAAAAGGATAAAATGTATTTTTTTTTTGATATTTACTACAAAAGATTGTAATATCTAAATTTAATTTCATGATAAAATATCATCACAGTGGCAGTTAAACAGTATATTAACACTAAATAAAAATTGTAATCATTAATCTGATCTTAATTCATAAATCATGTTATTTTTACGTTAACAGGGGAGAATTTCTGGTGACATAAAAAATAAAGAAATACAATGTCAACAATGACATAATACTATATATGCAAGATACATCAATGCTTGTACATGCACATGTATATATCTACAGTTAAACTTCGTTCGCTCAAACTCGGGTCGGTTGAATACCTCCCCTTGCTGGAACTCATCGCCCAGTCCCGGCAAATCCCTATATAATATATATTGTTCTACCTCGGATCGCTCGAACACCCATCGCTCGAACTCTCTAACCTGATCTCTGGTCCCTTCGGCAGAAATATAGTGTAAATCACACCTTTTCGGTCAATCACAAGCAGACAAAAAGTAGCGGGTCGACATGTTCTAAATAATTGACAGTCGGCGACACATGTTTTTAACACCTCGATCGTGATCGTGACAAAGACTATTAAGGTTAATTGAAACATAATTGAAGGTGTTGTTACCGACTTGTGTGTTATGATGAAATTGTATATTTGCCGTTTTTAATAACGATAAAAAGAAAATAATTCCTGAAATGCGCTAACGTCAATAAATGAATGACGTTTACCCGGACGACTTTAATTACAACCGTGGTTCATGTAACGTGAATTGCAACAGTGTAATCTATTTATAGAATGATACTTGTTCGTGTGTTTATTTTAGTCAACGACAACAAATAGCTGCTGCTGTAAAATGTTTGTTTTTTAAAGTTTTATTAATCCATTGTTTAAATTAAAATTCATCCCATGATAAACATATAAATATATTTTGAACACTGTTCACAGTTTGGATAATGATCGCCCAATCGAACGTAATCAATTACAATATACATGAATAAAGATTAACAAAGTGTACCGTTAACACTGTTTCAATAGGATAATAATTCTTAATATGACGTATTTGACAAACAGATGTACTAACAAACAACTATATTTACGTACTTATCATTTGACCTATGTAAGCTGGAAAACCTTTAGGCCTATGTTCTATGTAAAAATGGTTCAACCTCGTTTGCCTCGAACTACCGACCTCTCGAACAAATTTGCAAAGGCACTCCGATTTCGAGGGAACGAAGTTCGACTGTATATAATATATATATTTTACATTATTCGGTTCAAATGTTGTGTTATTAGTTCAAAATTGTTTAAGGCATACAATGATAACTTCTGAATAACGACTTTGTTATCATCGTTTAAAAGCTCGGTAAATTTTATTTCTTTAGCATTTCTCCAAAAATATTCTTTTATATGTCGTTTGCGTAGATCAATATACAAAGGACACTGTAGTAAAAAGTGAAATTCATCCTCTAATGTTTTACAGATTAAACATTTACGGTCGAAATATGGGATTTTTAAAGGTTTGTGCCCCTGCCTATTTCTATTTCTAATCTATGCGCCGAAACCCTAAGTCCTGATAATGCAATTCTTAATCTTGTGTTTATGATAATATCCAAATACGGCTGAAATTTAAATTTTACATATAAATTATATGTTCTTGCTCTAGATGACCCTTGTAGTTGACTATTCCAATTTTGAATAAAACCACCAGTAAGTCTGCTTTTCAAATATTCCAAACATAAAGTTTTATTTCCTACTTCCTGAAACAACCATGCAAAAAAAACCTAAATTTTCAAACAACTCTTTAATAGATTTAGCCCAAGAATTCTTTTGGGGATGCATGTCTATATCATTCAACATTAAGAAATATACCTTTTCAATATACACTTATTTTCAACACTTTCAATAATTTTGAACCAATAACGGACAGCATTTACTAACTGCTTATAAAATAAAGTTGTTCGGCCCAGTTCACCATATATAAAATTATTTTGTGCTTGAGGCCTAACTCCTAGTAAATGTTTGCAAAATTGTTAGTGAACTCGTTCTATTTATTCTGAATTATAAAAACCCCACACTTCACTACCATAATTAAATGGGTAAAATAAATTTATCAAATAGATTTAAACAATGACTTAATGTAAGAAAAGGCAATTTCACTAGATACGATTTTAATTTGAATATACCCTTTAAAGCTTGACCACTGTTGATTAAAAAGAACAACCAGTACTAAATAAAATACCTAAATACGAAAAAAAATTGATGACTTCAATAGCAGAATTTTGATATATGAATTATAAGTTTTGTCTTTTTCTCCCGCCTTTTCTAAAAATCATTATTTTTGTTTTGTTCACGTTCACTGTTAATTTCCATCCAGTACAATAAACATCTAACAAATCTAAACCTTTCTGTAAACCTGACTCTGTTTCTGAAAGAATTACAATATCATCTGCATAAAGCAGTAGAAATATATTTTTAATTAACCTAACTGAACTCCTTCGAACCCATTTATAGAGAAATGCTCCTCAATGTAATTCAAATACATAGAAAATAAAAAAAAGGTGATAAACATTCCCCTAGACGTACCCAAAGCATACAAACATAATATTCTCTAACATTATTGTCATATTTAACAGATAATAAATACATATTCAAATGCAATGTTTTCGTTTTTCAAGAGCAAAGTATATAAACATAGCTAGATTTCCTACTAATTAGATATTCTAACTTGACATAAAAGCATCAATTTTATTAAATAAAGGTGCTACAGAATTTTTGAATTTTTCATTTAAATACTTTAAACTATTATACAGTGGACATGGCAAACATATCTTTTCATAGAAACCAGTAACTTCCCATAGAAACCAGAGATTCATATAAGTTCCATCGACTTTCCATAGCAACTATAGACTTCTTTAGTACCCAATAATTTATCATATGCACCATTGACTTTCCATAGCAAACATAGCAACCGTTGACTTACAATAGCAACCAGTGCCTTTCCATTGCAACCGTTGACGCTAAATAGCATCTGGTAACCAATATTATAACTATTGACTTTCCTTGGCAACCATTGACTTCCTTAGCAACCACTTAATTTCCATAGCAACCATTGACTTCCATATCAACCAGTGACTTTCAATAGCAATTAGTAACTTTCCATAGCAACCATTAACTTCCATAACAACCAATGAATTTCCATAGCAACTAAGTGAGCTATATTAGAGCCATAATGGTCCTCTTGTCAATGTGTACATGTAAGCCAATTTTTCTAAAACAAGATTCAATTGCTGGGACTTTGTCTAGAGGTCGTGACCTCTAGGAGGAGAGATTTTTCCTTTACAAAATCTTTTGAAATGATTTGAGGTGATGAACTCTATCAAGAGTGATGTTTGCTTTGCAGGGATGTTTATAAAATGACTTGAGCACATAAGGACATTGTGATGCACACAATTTTTATAATGATGATTTTAAATCATAATTGTCTTTTATTTTTTCAGAAAAAGGTAATGCTAAATTAGAAAAGATAATGTCGCAATTTATAAGAAGTATTTATTATATAAGAAAAATAACTGTAATTGTATACAAAGTTTCATACAGCTATGCAATACAGTAAAAAATCTAAATTTTTATTAAGTTACAATGCTTTAATTCTGAATCAATTATTATACTATGGTTTAGACACATCAACACAGACATTGTTTATCACTTGAATATGATCTTGACCCGAAAAGTCACTAGACACTCCTACATTTGGCAAATTGCAATTATATAGAAAATAAATCTACTTCTGTTACTTTAATTTAGTGTTGTGTAAATGCGGTGGCAAAGCATTTGTTACAAATGCAATCTTGTTTTACCTTGGGATTATACACCGCTTTTCATGGAATGGCTAAAACGTGTCACATCGAGAATTCCATGATCACCACCGTATGAACACATCTTCGGATGTTTCTGAATTAAAAAAATTAACAACATCAAATATTAAATGGTTGAATAGCACTTTCAAGTACTGTCCATGAACTATGGCTCAGTCAAACCGAGTCTGCAACATTTTCAATTTCTCTGTTTTGGATTTCTTTAGGGATTCTATTTCTCTCTATTCTATTGCATTGTAAGCTTTTGCTTTTCTACGCAATCTGTGACTTCCACAACAATTGACTTTTCTTAGCAATCAGTTGATTAAAAAGCAACCATTTACTTCTTACGTTACCAGTGACTTACATAGTACACACACAGTTTGCTTCAATAAGTACCATTTCCTTTCCATAAAATAATTGTTTTCATAGGAACTATTTAATTTTTATAGCAACCAGTGACTTCCATAGCAAGCATTGTCTTTGTACTTAACAATCAATGCCTTTCAAAATAACTATAGTGAACCTACTTTTAATTTTCATAGCAACCACTAACATCCATAGCAACCATTCATTTTGTATTGCAACAAGTGACTGATATAGTAACTATTGACTTTTCTAGACAATAGGAAGCAGTAACCTATTTACATGTACCTATTTACATTTAAAGTTCATTTATAAAATCAGTTTAATATTTAGACCTAATATCTGCTTTTTATTCATAGTTACCAGGTCGTCCGATTGTTCATAAATTTATTTCATGTAAGATTTTTTATAAAAAAAAGCAATTTAAGGTCAAAAAATCTGTTTGCTACTTTAAATTTTTCTTCCTTTACAAAAATGTAGAATCGATAGTAAATGCCTTTATAGAATGCCCGGTTCAATTAATTTTCAACAGTTATTTTCATTGCTTATTTGTCAGAGAACATCGGAAAAGAAAGTTAGATAACAGGAGGTACTCGTAAACTGGTAAAGTGACATAACCAAACAATGAGTCACCAGAGTGAGATAGAGAAGAAGAAGTACAGAAACTGGGTGAAAGGTGGATTTGCATATAAATACCTAAAACAAGGTCTAGACGGTTTTGCTGATGATGTTGTTAAACAAGAACAAAGCAGAATATTAAGTTCTATTAATTGCACACCAGGTACCATCTGTAATCAGTGCATCATTGAGCGTTTGCGACCAATACATGCATGCATAACAAATTCTGCAGGTAATTATGAATGCTACTGGGGTCAGCGTAAGTGTAATTGTTTGCACTTAAAGAAGAAAAAATGTCGTCTTAAAGTATGTGATTTCATTATGGAAGAAATATTAAAAAGCCATGGATCCACCCCACCAACACCAAACTGGGCAAATACAGATATACAAAAGTGGTGTACAGAGCCATGGGAGGTCGCCAAATGTTTCATCAATGCTCCTGGATATTCAGACAAGACAAAGGCAGCTGATATAGACATATCTGGATTACTCCATGTCTTCATTAATAACACCAGTCTTCATTCTCATTTAGCATGCTCCATGGCTGGAAAAAATATTTTTATCAAGGTAAGTAAGTAGTCGTAAGTAAATAATATCATGAATGTTGAAAAACATTATGTTTGTAAAATTTGTATTAAAATTGTATTAACAAATACATGTAATATAATTAAAAGATTTGTAGATTTAAATAATGGGCAAAAGGAAAGTTAAGCAGAACATTATCGCAGTTTCTTGAACATTACGTTAAATTTCTGTTAGTTTCTTTTTTAGATTAATGATATACATGTATATAAATAAATAAAAAATATTAACTTTATTGTTGTTTATCCATCAAATATTGTGACTTTTAAGTTTTGAAAAATAAGTACCGTACTAGCCAGTACTAGGGGGCGCGAGGGGTGTTTGCACTTTTTCATTATACCTCATGTACAGACTCAAACCGAGTCTGCAATGTTCATGTTATTTTGCTGTTTTAAATGCTTCCGAGGGATCACAAATTTTCCACATATTAAACATAACATACGTTTCGCGAATATCCTAGGTACGAGAAAGAAGAAACAAATTGTTCCATTCCGCTACCATGGAGACTGAAGAAGGGGAATTGGCTGAATGCATAGATGGTATCTTTGAAATTCTGGAAGACCCAAAAGAACTCAGAGGAAGACCTGAAGCTCTGGAAGCTGTCAACAAACTTAAACAGGTAAATAATGTTGCCTTATCATATGTTCAGAAAGTCTTTCTTTAGTGACACGATTATACAATTTGTTTTAAAATAAAATTAATGTATTTGTGTTCTTAAAACAGTTTAAAACTATATCTGATGATTTTTGTTTTTATAAAATTTATCAACGGTAAAATTATATCGTACATTATCTTATGGTAGATTCTTGAAAATGTTGTAACATAAAATGTATCTGTTATTTAACACACATGAATACTGTACTCAAACAGAATATGTTCCAAATCAAAATATTATGCTGCTATTTAAGGAGGACTTTTAAATATATAACTATGATTTACTGTATGCGCCATTTGCTTTAAGACAAAATACTACCATATTCCTTTCCAAGCAAGCATTTTGGATGATTTTTTGTTAATTCAATTCAAACAATTTGTTTTTTTTTTTTTGCGAAAATACAGCTTTATACATTTTAAATAATTTCATATATGTACACACATATGTTTGAATTGACACATTATTTTATGATATATGTCTTATTTGTTTGTATTTGTCCCCAATATAATAATAATGCCATACTATTTTGGACAAACACAAGAATGCTGCTGTCTCTGACCCGCTATTCTATTGTTATTTTCGTAACCTTTCTTGGTTTTCGTAATGTGAATATAATGTAAGGTTATATTTAATAAACTGTCATTGAGTCAATAGTCACAACTTTGATAATATAGTATCATTCTTTGTAATAGACGAAAGGGCACTATGTATAACTGTCAAGTTGGTATATGCAATACTTTTCCTTAAAATAAGATATTGTATTCAAATTTTGTATACATCAAGCCTTTATGAAGACACTGGATGGGATTGCTTTTAGTTCCCTGAAATCAAGGTTACTGTCACTAAAAATTAAAGCAAGCTTTTAAATAGA
>NW_026866860.1:0-37618 GCF_026571515.1 Ruditapes philippinarum
CGCTGCCCCCCTCCCCCACTCTACAACCATCCAGGAGTTGGTAGGGCTCGGGGATAGTGACCAATCAACACGCCTTACACCTATGGCCTGACCAGGACTTACCTGGGACCCTCTAGATACCATACTGTGACTATGGACTGAGCTGTCCAGCTTGCACACTATCTTCCCTAAATAGTGAAATATTCTGAACTGTGACATAGATTTATAAATTATGATTCAACTATACTGTAAACTAAGTCCTATAAAATGATGTTGCTTTTAAAGTTTGAGATAGTTTTACTTCTTGGCAAAACAACTTCATAGCGTCATTGCTCAGAAACCCATAGAACTTTTGATAACAAAATGTTTGCTGAATGATAAAACATTTTAAGTCAGCATATAAATATAGGTCGGGGACCATCAACCGGCTTTTTTTGAACATTTTTCCGTTACAGATTTTATAATTTTTAACATAGAGTCAGAGACCTAAAAATTTGACATAGTTCAGCTAGGTTCTTCTCCTAACTAGCAAACTAGTTTGTTTATTTCTGGTTGCATTGACATTTATACCTGAGGCTTACAAGGAGGGTATCAAAATCGCCTAAATTGTCTACACTACAGTACCATGTGTCCGGACAGATATGTACATGACATGATTTAATTCAGATAAACGCTTGGGTGTTTTGATTTGTGATTTTCAACATGATAAACAATATTTCAGCAGCAAATGCTGAAGTTTTGGATATTCTACTGTTTACTCGCAAAATGATTATAGCTGATATATGAGGTCAGGCATTGCTTTCTTGACCCCCAAATTTCAACGTCAACATTTTTGAAATAGACATTGAAATATTACCATTTAAGGAGGTTGAAATAAAATTATTTACTTAATTATAGAAGAAACATGCATTTATTGTTGATAAAAAAGTGATTGACAACCACTAAATAAAGAAAATACCAAATTTAGCATTTTAGGGGCCGTCAGGGTTTGGTGGTTGTCCGGTTTTGGTGGTCCCCAACCAGTACATTAATAATAATTTAATTTTGACCAATTCATGAACAAAAATAAAAAAGAAATACCTTTTAAAAAAATTAATTAAACGGTCACATCTGAAAAATCATGGTTTAAATTCTTTAATTTAATTAGATTCCTTACACAGCCAATAAACAAATGGCCAAGAAATGCAAGATTAGTTTAACATAGTATATACATATTTAATACCTTGATTATAAATATAATAAAACAGGCTTTTATCAGTATATTTTGTATTTTTGCATTTTATTTATTAGTATATTTTCATAATATAAACTTATTCTGTAAAATAACTTATTTAATCATGTAAATTTATCGAAGTTTCCATTGTACAGGTATGTCTTTAATTTGCACCAGTTGACAAGATAAGGTGTCTCATTTTTCACAGTCCAATAAACAACTGATTAGTTGATGCTTTTAGTGTTTATACAACAGATTGGGTGATTAATCATAGTTTTTTTAGGTTGATTAGGTGATAAGATTAATGTTAATACCATATGTATATATTGAGAACCATTTTGCAAGATATATATTTGCTTATTAGTTCATGTACCAAAAAAGGTAATCAGACAACCTGCTTTTTATTAGCTTTTACTTTAAACTGAATGATAAATTTCATTCTTTATAATACTAATACAAGTAATAGCTAGTAATTGATAGAACAAAGGTTATCACACAATAAAGATAACAATTTGATTAACATAATTTTGTTACATTGTGACTTTTGGGAGAGGCACTTCTTGGTACTAATGTCAAGTGTCTTGTGGTTTGGTACTTAAGTCACATGTATAAACATAGTCAGGTGATAGTCATATGTTCATTGCTGTTCTCATTATATTGTGTATATAAGCAATCATTGTACTAAGACGGGATCAGTTAACTTCATAGCTGCGTAAGTGAAGGTACTTTGATAACGTGTGTGATTACCAAGTGTCGGAAGGAAGTTGGTGAGTTTGGAAAAAATTTGTATGTCGTGAATTTGTAATTGGGATCTGAATATTTGAGAGGTTTGCGTGGATGTGTAAAGTGGTTTGCATGATTGTAAAGTGGTTATTCACTGATAAGACAATGGCTTTATTGATGATGTACTTGAAATACTTTTCTTTCACAAAAAGAGATATAAAAAAAACAACCAAAAATCAGTTGTGAATAATTTTATATATAAAAAAAATTTGTCTAGCATAGTGGACGTTAACTTTAGTTGCAATGATGATGGAACATGTTAGAAATTCTATCGTTTCAATGATACTGTTGAGTAAGTTTTTAGATAATCAATTGTTAAGATATTTATGGAAACTATTTCATGTTACAAACTTACTCAATACTGTAACTTTAATAAGCTGTAGGCGAAATACTTATTTTAACATGTATAGATCTTTATATTTCATTTTTAGTAAATTTAAAAATTACATTCACATTTAAAGTGGAACATGTAGAGATTGTTTTTTAAGTTTGTAGAAGACGGAATATGAAATATTATGCTTTATACATGTGGTCAAACTTATTGTTCAATTGTATAATGAAAAAAGTCGTGACTTGAAGTTCTATATATATTTGATATAACAAAAGCATTTTGTATACTGCATATAAAATAATCTAGGACATGGGAATAAGTGAAGCATATCATGTTTATTTAACAGTCATAAAACAGGACTGGAATACCAATAAGATGTCTAATTATAATGTACTACCTGTTTTTAAATGGTAAAACTATTTAATTTAATGATTGTTACTCATGATTGGTTAAGTTTTAAAATGAAGTGAAAAACAGTTACATTACTCAAAAGCACCTTCATATTTATCAAGATAACTTCTGGTGGTAAAGTAATACACATACAATGTATATTTAGGGAAGGGGTGTCACGGTTAGCAAAAATGTTAACCGTTTAAATAGTGATTAAATAACCATGTTAAACATTTAACCAACCATTCTAAAAGAATTTTGACATTAACTATTTTTATTGTTATAAAGATAACACATTTGCAACCGGAAAAATTAGATTTAAAATTAAAATGTCACATCTTGACATAAAGAAACAAATGTAAATAAAATATTTGTAGCTGCAGAGGCTATATGTATACTGTATAAATAAGCCACTTTGTATTCCTTAACCCATTACTTCATATACACGCCTTTTAACGCCTTTTTCACCCCCCCCCCCCTTTTTATTGTCTCAAATGATGAAAAAATGCCTTATTTAGGCCCCAAACACTTGTTTTTGTTTGAGAAATGTTGTTTAAAAAAATGACATCTTTTTCGGCGCGGCCCCCCAACCAAAAGATACATCAGGGGGTTGCCAGAAGGGGGATGTGCCCCCTTCTGTTTGGGGGGTTTGAAGGGGGGCGGAGTCCCCCTCATCGCCAAGAAAATTTTGGACTTGTGAGAGGCTGTAAATGACCCCAGATTGATCATAAGGTAACGTGTAACCAACGCTGAAAAGCATTTGACTCTATCTCAATCCATTGAGAAGTTGCAGCACTTTGAAATCAATTTTGATGGAAAAAATCAACGCAAAATAGTGATTTTTGGCAATTTTGAGATGTCCCCTCGTTGCCATGGTAACAGAAAATTTAAGCCTGAGCATGTTGTTGCAAGGGCAATGGTCCAGTCAACATTTGTGCCAAGTTTGATTAGTGTTGAAGCAGTTTTTATAGTATTATAGCAATTTGAACTTGTAACGGGAGACTTTTCAATGAAAACAGCCATTTTTCACAAAATGCTCATGAAGTAATGGGTTAAAGGTAAAAAAATGTGGGGTGTTTTGTTAACATTTTGATCCTGTTGAGTAAAAAATATGCTTGATCTTGTGTCTGTTATATGCTTGTTGCCTACTTTTATCTTAATAGCCTAGAGGATATATGAATTATTCATGAGTTTGTAAGTTTTCCTCAAAGTGAAATTTTCCAAATTTAAAGCGGAAACACTGAGATGCAGCTGGTGACAAGGGTTTTGATATATCTTAAAATGTCAAAGTGTGATCTTATTAAACAGTAATTGCATTCAAAGTTGATTTCTTAATGTTTCAAAAGAAAGATTAGAAAAATTCAAATCAATAAAGTAAGTTTTTAATCAGTATTTAAATAATTTACTAAAAATTAAGACTATGAAAAATAAATGATGTTTGCAATAAAAAAAGGTTTAAACACGGTTTGAGATAAAACTAAGTTCCATAAATTACGTAAATTTGGAATATATGGTCTTTAGATTGTCCAGTGACTAGAAGAAACTAATAATTTTGTTACTTGTCAAATTATAATTGGATTAAGAGAAACAAAATTAGCTTAACAAGAACATAATACCACAAATAGAACATTGTTGCGCTATTGCCTACAGAAATGAAACTTTAAAGTTTATTATCTCAAGTTAGATCTTAATATTTAACTTTTCACTCTAAAAAGAACAAAATAAACTTTCAAAAGCAAAAAAGAAACATTTTTTCATGTTTCCCGTAATTTGAAAACATATTGATGAACAACTAGCATACAAACTTGTTCAAATTTGTTCCTCTTTCCATTAAGATTAAACAGTGTTAAACTTCGGTCTAACTCTCAGACTTTTTAATGAGGTCAAGAGGAGAGGTCTGCGATATAATAATGAGCTCACAATAAAGTACTTGAGAAGTATTTGGTTTAGACTGATTTTTTGACCCTTTTCCTGCTGACTTCGTGAAATGGACTTAAATATCCTTCACATTCCTTTGTAAAATATTAATGTGAGGGGTTTTGAATATTAGCTACATGTATTAGCTCATTATCAATAAATGGAGAAATGGCTACATGGTTGTGTGGGTAACCCATGCATCTAGTAGTTATACTGTTATATCTGGTTCAAACCCTGTCAGGGACTTGCTGTTGTTTTAATAGCAAGATACTTTACACAGTGAGTCTTACACTGCCTAGTACTGGTTGGTTTCAGGAATGGATTGGATAGTGTTTCAATAATATTATAAATAGCTTAGAATGCAATAAAACTAAAATAAATTCAGTATGCAGTAAATTAAATATTAAGAGCTATCAGTATAGTGTCTGAGATACATCTAGACTTTGTTTTTATACAACTTTGACATGGTAAAATGAATGTTACATTATGAAATGTAACAAATGTTACATGTATGTACTTTGTTCTCTTTTTATAATTATTAATAACTATTCAAAGGAAAGATGAGTTCAAACTTCAAAGTAACTGCATGAATAATACAATGTACATTCATGAGTGGATTACTGACAGGAAGTGATGAAAAATCAGATGATGTACTGACTGAGATAAATATGTGTCAGAGAGTTGAACATTCATGTATTGACCAGGAAATTTTATCAATTTTATCAATTTAATTCTTAAACCTGCTGAATTTCTTAAATGGACTTGTCCTGCTTCCATTTTTGGAACTGTCCATTATAAAGTTTTAGGAATGTCAAGATGAAGTCAACCAACAAGTATAGAGCCTGGTCAGACTGCATGATGTGCAAATTGACCTGCCTCGATACTGGTGGCAAAGGCCTGTAACTATCTGTCCCAGCAGGGTAATGCCTAACATTTGATTTATTATATACATTACATATACAATGTACTATGTTTCTTTGCTGTAAATATGACAGGGCTTGTATTTAGTTTCAAAATTTGGAAGTCAGAGATCTCTGATTTTGGAAGTCACATTATATAGGTAAAGAAGAACAAATATTAGATTTTGGAAGTCACAAGCCAAAATTGAAGAGTAAATGGCTCCCAAAGTTCCATTTACAGAAGCCTTGATATGAGCATATTCAATTGTATTTAGTCTATTTTTCTAATTATTTATACAGTGTTTGTCTTTTTATTTTAAAGACAAAAACACTGTTATTTGTTATGGTATTTTTGTTCTTACATGTTTATAAAGTTTGTTAAGTAACCATTATTAGCATATATTAGTTTGTTAAGTAACCATTATTAGCATATAATGTGCACTGCTAGCAAAATGTTATTTAATTGTACAAACATTTGTCAAGAACAAGTTGTTTTGCTTTTTTTTAACAAATACAGCTTTATATAAAATTGTATGTAATGTTAATATTTGGATTTTGTACTTTTGTAATTTTGATACAGAACTTTGATGAATTTTGGTATTTATGCTAGAGAAGATTTGCAAAACGTTTGTTTGTTTTCTAAGACAGCTAAAAAGCACAAATTTATCTTGCGGAAAAAAATTGTATATCTTTTGATAAAACCATGTCAAATTATAAACTAGGAAGTAATGTTATTAGATTGTATATCTAGTGAAATGAGACATTTTCAACAACTTTACATTATATGTTAACAAAATCTGTCAGCAATAAATCATGAAAAAAGTATATTATAAGATAAAATAATGACATGTAAGGGGAATATTGAAGATAATCTTTAGAACTTTAATAGTGATAAAAGCATTAAAATGTTGCCATCCAATCTTCCTCATTCTTGTCTATTTTTAGATTGTCACATGACCCATCATATGATGATGAGTGTGTCAAATTAAACATATATATTGTGATATAATTCTTAATTTCAGATATATATTAAACAGAAGAAAGATGAAGTTGTTGTTATGTTTCGCTGCTTTGCTGTCGTGCGCGATGGCAATGTCAATGGAGCTTTTGACTCAAGCTCGACATCTGCAGACCGATGTAGACGCGGGTAGATCAATGGAACACTTGTTTTCAACTTTTAAACAAGTTCACAGTAAGATTTTATTAATTTTATACTGTTGAAACTATGTTATCATGCACAAAGATTTTATTGAAAAAAAAATATAATCAAGACCAGCAGATTATTACATGTTGCTTGACTATAAAAAGAATAGGGAGAGCTGTTGTATTCAACCCCGTATCAGGCATCATACTTTTGTTAAGTTTTGATGTGAAAGTTGGTACCTCTTAAAGGGATTGGGTTGAACACAGACTTATTTTAGAGCATATAAATAGAAGGTAACTGTTCGAGATTGGTAAAAGTAAAATTGATTTGGACAAAATTACATGTATGGCAGTTTTTGAAATTACGCATTATCCTTTCTCTTGATTCACTGTCAAGCACTGAGAATAGTCCAGCCAGCTATCTTTCCGACAGCTATTGTTTTTTTACAGCGATTTTTTCCTTTGGTTATTTATTTTGTTAATCATCGTTATGTTTTTTTTTTTTAGTATTCAATTTTAGATCTACTGAATATAGAGAAAGATAATTATTTTATTTATTTCTGTGTTTAAATGTTTAACTGCAGATTGCGAAAAAATTCATTTATTTTTTTAAGTTTAAAACAATAATTATGTTTTGCGATATTGTTATTTCATAAGTTATTATATTTTTTCAGAACGTAAATATGAAAATGAGGCAGAAGAGACGATGAGAAGTAAAATTTTTGAGATTAATGTCAACCACATTAGAGAACATAACATCAGATATGCAAAGGGAGAAAAATCTTACTATCTTGGTGTAAACCAGTTCACTGACATGGTAAGACGATTTGAACTTATTTTATATTCAATATCTCACAAGCCTTAAATGAAAATGCTCAACTTTATGTAGATACTGAAGGTCTCCTTCCACACATTTGAGCAGGATAATTTTCAAATGATAATGAAGATTTGTTTATGAATCAATCATGATGATATGATTGATTCATGAATAAAATTTTTCATAATTAAATAATTGGTGATGGTGATTAAGTATTGATTAACTCATTGATTAAGATTTGTTTATGATTTAATGATGGATGAAAACTTGTTCCAAATGAAGATAGTTAAATCATGAATGTAGATTTGTTTTTTATTTACTTATAAATATTTTTTATGCCCCCGGGCATATAGTAATTGAACCGTCCGTCCGTCTGTCCGTACGAGGTTAACCTAGAAAGGCAAGTTGGATTTTTCTTGAGTTCTACCTGTACCAATGGCTTCTTAGTTACACACTTCCAATCTACAAAAGTCTGATCTGGCAAGTTTAAAATAACTTTGGCTTCCCCTAAATTTTCCAAGTTATTTCCCCCTTTTTAGCACTTAAAAAAAAAATAATGGTTTTTAAACCCAAAACGGGAAGTTTGGAAAATTAAACTTAAGTTCTATCTATACTTTTTGGCTTTTATAATTTAAACACTTTCTTAAACAAAAAAAAGTTTCCCTGATTTTTTGCCAAAACATATAACCCGTGTTCAAAACCCTAATTTTCCCAGTTTATTTCCCTTTTTTTACTTTGAAAAAAGGTCCCTTTTTTCTGGGGTTTAAAATATTAAAGGCAAAATTTTGGGTTTAAACAAAAAATTTTTCTTAATTCTTTTTTTTATTTAATGATATCTTGCCAAAATTTGGAGGTGGGTAAACCTTTTTAAAGGCCCTTTAATTTTTTTGAGTAATGGGGGTTTTTTTTTTTTTTTTAGGGGCCCCAAAGGCCAAAGGGCCCCCCGGGTTTAAGAAAAAAAAATTTTAAAAATTTTTTGCTCCCTGACAAACCCTTTTTTTTTTTTATTGATGTTCCCAAATTTTGTTTTTAAAGTTTTAAAACAAACATGCCAAAAGGAAGGGCCCCCCTTTTTTGGGGGGTTTGAAAAGGGGGCCCTTTTTGTCAAGGTTTAATGTACCCAAAATTTTAAGGTCCCAATGTTTAAAAAAAAATTTTTTACATTTTTTAAAAGGGGTAAAAACCAAAATTCTATAGACAGAAAGTCCCCTTTATAAATTTATAGGAAACCCAAAATTTGAAAAAGGGTTAGTGGGTTTAATTGGGGCAAGGGTTTACCCCGTTTCTTAAAAAAAGATTTTTTTCAACTTTTTTTTTAAAACCCGCCTTTATTTTTTTAAAAGAAAATATTTCAAATTTGGTAGGAAAAATACTTTTCAAAAGGAAAATTCCCTCCCTTTTGAAATTTGGGGTTTTGGGGTAGGGGGGTCAAGGGCAAAATTGTTTAAAAATAGATTTTTTACAAATTTTTTCCCCTACAGGCCTTTTTTTTATTGACCCCGGTGGGAAAACATTTTTTGGGTAGGAAGATAACTTGCATGGGAAAATTTTTTTCCTTTTTTAATTTAGTTAAAGGGGTCAAAATGTGCAAGGTCAAAAGTGCTAAAAAAAGATTTTTCACTTTTTTCCCCTTTTAAAAATTTTGACAGATATTTTTTCCCCTATTTTGGGAAAGGAAGATAAATTGCAAAGTTTAAATTTTTTACTTTGGATGGGTTAGGGGTTTAAGGGTTGGGTTTTAAGGTCACAATGCTAAAAAAAAGTTTTTTACCCTTTTTTTCCCCCTACAGCCTTTTTATTTACAGAATTTTTTTTCATAAATTTTGTTTTGGAAAAAATAACTTTTCAGGTATTTTTCCTTTTGGGGTGGAGTTTGGGGGCGTTTGGGCAAGGGCATCAAGCCCCAAAAAAAGATTTTAAAAATTTTTGCAACCCTACAGCCTTTTTTTTAATTTAAAAGGTGGGATTTTATATTTTTAAAGGGAAAAATAAAATTGCATGATTATTCCCATAGGTGGTTTATTGGGGGCCCAAGGGGGCCCAATTTGGGGCCTTTAAGGGAAAAGATTTTTTAATTATAATATTTGAAAAAAGTTGAAAAATTTTTTCACTTCAAAAAAGGGCCAAACAATGAAATTGGCAACTTATATATTTCACAATTACAAAATGCCATGGCTCTGTCAAGCTTTATAACTTGTGTTTACAATTTTTGGCAATGTTTCTGTCCATAACTGAGTGAATGGGTAAACATTTTTTGAAATATTGCTACTGACAAGAATCGGAGCCAGGGGCATTTGTGTTTAACAAACACGTTCTTGTTTATGTAACATCACAAATCTTCTCATCTAAACATAATAAAGATTTGTTTATAACTCAGTCATAGATAAAGATTTGTTTATGATTTATTCATAAATGAAGATTTGTTCAGTTATGAAGAAAATTGATTTAGATATAATTATGAATGCAGATTTGTTTATAGCTTGGTGATAATTGAATATTCTTTTTATGATTTAGTCATAACTGAAGCTTTGGTAATGATTTAGTCATGATTGAAGATGTGTTTATGATTAAGTAATGACTGAAGCTGTGTTTATGATTAAGTCATGAAATAAGCTGTGTTTATGATTAAGTCATGAATGAAGATGTGTTGATGATTAAATCATGAATGAAGATCTATGTGTTTATGATTAAGTCATGAATGAAGATGTGTTTATGATTAAGTCATGAATGAAGATGTGTTTATGATTCAATAATGTGGCAGGTTAAAAATTTTTCCTTTACACAGTAACTTAAAAGTAACTTTGAAACTAAACTCTTAACATTTAGACTGCTTGCCAGCAAAATTTAGGAAAACATGTGTACTTAATATAAGACTTAATTTGAACTTTTGTGTCCATTTACAGACTCATAGAGAGTTCCTGAAGTTGTATACAGGGCACATCAAAGCAGTAAATGGATCTATAACCAAACCATCAACTTACCTGACCCCGTCCAACATTCTTCTACCAGAGAAGGTTGACTGGAGGGAGAAAGGATATGTTACTGAGGTCAAAAACCAAGGACAGTGTGGCTCTTGTTGGTCATTCAGTACTGTAAGTATATATCATTCAGTACAGAAACATATATTCCATTCAGTTTAGAGGTATCAACTGTTACTTTAAACTGATTTCATTCAAGAGTGCAAGTACAGTTAAGAGATGTCCACAGAGCAGCTGACATTCAAGCATTTTCATAGAGAACCCCACCTCAAGTAGTGACTTGTGGTGACTTAGTTGTGGGAAACATAAACTGGCATGCATAATTTTGTCCATTTTCCCAACCTTTAATATACTTTAAGAAAAATATAACATTTTGGGAGTAAAAGTTCTGTCACACATCTAAGGTGTTTGTGGTAGATTTTGTCACATTTGCATGGGACCACAATTTCAACTGGACATAGTGGTGTCCAAAATTCCTCTTTTGAAGCCAATCATGTGACACCTGGAATAATGTCATGTATATGCTTCCGTGTTTGCACCTCTTGCAAATTGGGTCATAGTTATCAAATTTTCAGTTAGCCCCGTAAGTCAGTGGCGTATTGAAATCCTTAGAATTTGAATTGATTTTTCCTAAATTCAAAGCTGGCCAGATCCATTACCAGTACATAAAATAAATAGGTGAAGGGATAGTAATACAATGAGGGACAGTAGTGGATTATCTTCCCTTGATATAAACTGAGATTAACCAAAATGTAAGTGGGTCCAAATATTTGGAATCCTTTGCTTTTATCGTTGAGTTTTATGTAAGACAGGTTGATGTCTTAATTAATTATTTCCACATGCATCAACAAATATGTAAACCTTAAGAAAAAAATGTTTCATTTATGTTAACAGATTCTACATCTTATTGCATTATTTAATCTGAATATTACAAATGATCATAGTTAGCCCTAATTAATTTAGTTTGCTACAAAGAAATAGTCGATAAAGTCCGAGTAATCCAATAGCTTAGGACCTATCTATTTATAAGGAGTACTCAGGGGAGGTTATTCACTAAAGTCCCTCATTGCAAATGTTTGTCTGTCTTTAATGTTTAACTTTTTTTCTGTTATTTTAGACTGGTTCCCTTGAAGGACAGACTTTTGCTAAGAAAGGTAAATTGATATCTCTTAGTGAGCAGCAACTTGTGGACTGTTCTGGTTCATACGGGAACCAGGGATGCAATGGTGGTCTAATGGATCAAGCTTTTGAGTATATTAAATCTGCCGGAGGTATTGAAAGTGAACAGGACTACCCATATGTTGCTCAGGTTTGTTTTTTTTAGTTGTATAGTTGATTAAGTATTTAATAATAATAAGTTTTATTTGGGAAACTTATGAATACTTTAACCTGTTCAGTTATGAGTGAAACTAATGTTCAACTAGGAGAAAATGGTTTTAATTGACAGAATGGTTGGTCTCAATTGAAATTAAAAAATACAAGATTTATGATATGAAAAGTGATGTCAAGTATCAGTTAGTTATGTTTTCTCTTAAAATAGTGATTAATTCTGGAATGTTGGTAATGAAATGAAATTTCAAGTCTATCCTGAATTAAAGCATTGTGAATTTGTGACTATAAGCTAGTTTTTCAAACTTTTTAAATCTTGTCTTCTCTGATTTTTTAAGATCATTTGATTTCATTTGTCTTTTTCAGGAAGAAAGAAAGTGCAATTTTTCAAAGTCATTGGAAAAAGCTGAAGTGACAGGTTATGTTGATGTCACCCAGGGAGATGAACAAGCCCTTCAGTCAGCTATTGCAACTGTTGGACCAGTTTCAGTCGCCATAGATGCCAGTCATCCTTCATTCCAAAGTTATTCAGGAGGTATGAGATGTTTCATGCGATTTTTATTCCCCCTATTTCAGCTATTTGTGATCTTTATGCACTGACTTAAGAAGTGGGAGTATACTGTGATTTTATCCATATGTCTATCTGTCCATCAATTCATTTGTATCTCACATTTTGTCAACTTTACCTTGTCTCATCAATAACTTGAAAAGGAATAAGCAATGGTTTATGTAACTTGGTAAGAACATTGCCCATGGTTTGTAGAAGACCCCTATTGATTTTTGAGGGCAGTGGGTCAAAAGTCAAGGTTATTCTGGCATAAGCCACCAAAGGCTTTTGCTTACATTTGTCTACAGTCCTAAGGTGAGAAATGACTTACAGATGGCCCCTTTTTGATTTGAGGTCAGTGAGTGATAGAGCAAGGTTACAATTACTCTTAAACATTTAGAACAAGGGATCATCCAATTGACTAGTATTAACTGTCTGAAGTTGTGTATTTCTCACAAGGAAGTTATGTTTCTTATGTCTTTTTTTTCTTCACTCAATTGATTCAAGTAGGCAAGTTTGGAAGTAACTCACTTAAGAAAAATCTAGTTATATGATTATTTTAATTTGATGATCATATGTGTACAAGAATGTTTGGGGCATGGTGCAGGTGTTTTTATAATTGTATATTCTTTGTATTATATGAGGACGTCATCAGTAATATAGCAGTCAAGGTGTCTTTCACTCAACCTAGGAATATAGGTTTATGCACTGACAATGGGGTCTGTATATTATACCAGTTCTGATGAGTTGTCTAGCAATCTTATTTGGAAGTTATTAATTTTAGTTAACAAGTCAATAAAGGCTTGTTTTGTTTCGAAGTTGATATTAAATAGATATCTTGACACTGAACTCATTTGAAATGCTGGCATAATTTACAGGTGTTTATGATGAGTCAGAGTGTAGTAGCTCTCAGCTAGATCATGGAGTGTTGGCCGTAGGTTATGGAACAGAATCTGGAAGTGACTACTGGTTGGTTAAAAACAGTTGGGGAACATCATGGGGAGATGAGGGCTATATTAAGATGTCAAGAAACAAGGACAACCAATGTGGAATTGCCAGCTCAGCATCATATCCTCTTGTTTAAAGGTATGGCATTTTGTTGGTCATGGCAACACTGATATACCTAGTAAAAATTTCATGCTGTGGCCTGCTTTTTACATTCTGTAAAGGTCCTATGTGTCAATTTTAGATTAACTGGTAGGATTAGGTGTGTAGAATCACATACTTTAACTCATGTTCTGCATTGTTGGCTTTTCAGATAGTACTTATTTTGAAATTTTTGCTAAAAGTTATAAATGGTATTGCCCAGATTTCTGGATGGACAAGTCCATTTAAGATATTTATTGCAGTAGAGGTTAAGTCAGCATTATAGTATACTTATATGAACAACTCAAAAGTCCCTGTCAGGATTTGAATCCATATAGAGTTAATTGATTGAGTCATCATGTCAAACCACTCTGGGGCTTCTGAAGCCTTTATGTTCGTTTGTTTAGGGGCAACATGTTTGGTTAGGGGCAATCTTATAGTAAACTACATCTATATTGCTGTTACAGAACTAATACAACATACCTATCTTGTAAATATAGACTGTACATTTCGTGTCTATGTATGAAAATATGACTGAAACAGTTATTTACAAGGTCAAAGTGACATTTATAGATATGAAAGGTAATTTGAGATATTTGTATATTCCTGAAGTATTTGTGTAAGTTGATCAGGCAATATTCTATTGAGTGCTTCATTCTACCAGCTTAAGCTCAATGTACTAATGTGACCAAGATCATGCAGCACCTGCATACCATCCAATCATGGTCTGCACTGTTCAGTCAGTATTTATTTTGAAATCTTCCGTAAAAATGTCTCTTGTTGCTGAGGGTTTGCCTGTATTGTTTGAGGCATCAGAATTGTAGCCACCGTTTAACCCTGCATAATCTTAAGAGGTGACTAAATTGGTTTGAATTACTGGAGTCTATGCATCTCTTAGCTCCAGCAGTAGTGGTAATTTTGAACCCTGGTGGTTCTTTAAGTTTGTAACACCCAATGTTAGCCAAAACCATCTTTCCTGTATTGGAACCATATGATCAAAATTGTATTGGTGCGCTGTAAATCTAAATAAAACATACAAACAAAGAAATCCATACAGAATGATGAATGGTTTTGTCTAGATTTAAAGATATACACATCCATATATTGTAAGCATAATTCTGCATGGTAAAGCAGTTTAATTTTGAAATCACTGAAACTAGGACTGTTCAAAACTGGACGTTGAAAAAGCCCAATACACAAATTAAGCAAGATGCAAGATGAAAGTTAGTGTTTAGGTAAAATTCATTATAACATAAAAGATGAACTTTAAATATATTAACATATTTATTTTCTCCTCTTCTTTTACAGTTGTGACAACAGAATCATCAGTGAAACAGTGGATCTCTTACATAATCTTTGTGGATTTACTTTTTTAAAAAGTTATGTGATATTGAAAATGCTGAACAATCTCACTAAAACTACAGCTGATTATTTTATTATTATGCTCTCTATAAAATAAAGTGAATTATGTTGCTATATAAAATATATTGGTATATAAACTTTATTGATATGTGAAATTTATGTAAAGAAACTTGTCTATTTAAAAAAAAAACAAAAACAAACAAAATTTGATTCTGTAAAAGTTGTTTAGATTTGATTCTTATAATTAGATATTTACAAAGAATAAGCTTTTTTTAAAAATAAGATTCAAATGACAAGACATTACAAAGTAGGTGTTCATTTTCTGTTTTGATTGCCATAAAATTGAATAAAAGACATTCATAAAATAGTGTTCAATACATGTTTGTATTGTCTCAGGTTTGAGATGTGAATTGTATAACTATGACTGCTATACAAACAACAAGAACTTGAGAAATTTTTATTCAAATTTATATTTGTGGAAAAAAAATTTATAAGAATATGGTCTTAATTAATTGAATAGTGCTCATTTATTAATAATAAGATATATATGTATGATAAAATCTGAATATGATTATAGAACAAATATTCTTTACATATTTATGGATATAGGCAGTTTTAATGCTAAGACTGTATAAGATGTGATAAAATGTGCTGATTTTTACAGATTTATATTTTTGTAGCTGTAGTAAATACATTCTAGATGCAACTTTTGACAACAGTCTTCCTTGTCAAATATTGGAAGCATTGCACAACTTTCATTCCAAGTTATATTATTGAATGTGTAAACCATTGTTGTATATTTAATATGTATCACTCCACCCAGTCCTAACTAAACAGTTAAATAATAAATAATAATCCAAAGTGTAGGGCTGCTTACATCAAACAAAAAATGAATAAATACAAAGAAAAGCTGTTTGCGTAAATGTAAACTTTAGAGATCATGCTAAAAAATGACTTTCGTTATCTAAATATATATACCATTGATTTTCTTTTGGAAGAAATGGGATTTTATAATATGAAAATATGTTTAATAAAAAGCCTACTGATACTCTGACCTTTTTGCACTAATGTGATATAAATGTAGAGTGATTGTGAATGTGATACAATGTGTGTGTATATGAGAAAATGATTGGTTGTCTGTCAAAATTTTATAATTTTGTCTGAATTTATCTTGTAGACAGAAGCTGTTTCACTTAACCTTTGTTTTGAATGGCATATTTTTTTTTCTTGAATCAGAAATACTGCTTTAATAATATACAGAAATACGAACAGTTTTGAACATTTGAACAGACTGGATGGTAAAAAACATCTATTTTTTTAATATTTAAAATTCTTTCCTTTTTATAGTGACAAAGTGTTACATATTTTTTTGGAGTAGCTTTATTTATATTTTGACAAAGACTGCAGTATGGTTATTTTGTTGTTTATATTATGTTTTATTTGGTTGTTGTCCAATTAATTTTGCTATCAATGCTGAATTTGAGTTCCTCAGTCAGTATAGGTTGTATTGTAGCTAGTTATTATTGGTTTTTGTACTCGTTAAGTGAGTGAGATCAATTATTGATTGTTGAATAGATAGATTGAGACTGACTGTATGGGTTTATTCAGAGAATAAATAGATTTATTTTGAGTGTTTTGATAGGCATCATAAAGCATGAATGAAATTTTGATGTGAGAGTTATTAAATGTTGTTATATTTGATAATATACCAAGAAATTTTCAATAAAATAAAGTTTTCTACTTTAAAATAGTTGTTTTTGTATATGTTTAACAATTATGTTGAGTCATATTTTTCTTTGAACGATTGTTGCTGATGGCATTTGTAAAATTGGTTTAAAGGGGTAAATAGGTGATCAAACATTGAAAACATGGCTGACATTTGCCCAGGAATATGCTCCATCTTTATTGTCATCTGTTGTAAAATAAATGTGAATACTTTTGGAAACCATTCAATGAGCGACTCCGGGCCAGTTCCGTATTAACTTATTATTTTTTTACTGTTGTAATAAATGCCAGACCGCAATTTATCTCCATGTATATCCAGGAATGTGCAAATAATGCTGGAATTTTGCAAAAAGTAACACAAAATTGTGCATTTCTAAAACCGACACCTTCACAGTAAATAAATGAACATAATATGTTTTGGCAGAAATGAATGGACGCATACGGTCACCGAGACATTTAAAGCTCATTTAGTCTTGGTTTTTCAAGGTCACTTGGTTAGTGTATTAAAAGAATATTACAGGCAACCAAGTCGTTTGTCTCACAATAACGATTATACATGTATTTTATTCTTGATTTTGACAGCCGGTAAAGCTAAAGTATTTGCCCAACCATAATACACTGAAAATTAAATGTGACAGACAATTTTAAGGTAACGTCACATTAGTAAATGTGAAACCTAAGTGAGCTGGTTACCTCATAAAAGTTACCTCAGTCATATTGTATCTAAATGACTTGTGGTTTGACAAGTTTCTAAGGTAGAAGCATGCCTCCAGATGAGCCAAAGGGTGTCAATAAAATAAAAAGAAAAATGTGCTAATATGTTCGAAAAAGTAAAAAGATTAAAGATTTAAGTAATAATTTACATGTTTTGTGCGATAAAATACTAATTTTTCTGTTTTTATAACAATATTTCTACTTCGTTACTAACGCAGTAAGGGTTATTTTTGCAAATTGTAACCTCTTGGGTAATTAACGCGGGTCTCAAGTGCCATTGATAATGCGTCAGTTGCTTCCTTTTGGTTAGTTCACAATATAATTCTTTTAAAATGCATTTTCAAAATCTTCAAGAAACTAACATGAATTCATTCTTGAGGGATGTTGCATTAAAGCAAAAACGTTTTAAATGAATAGCAAAGGTGACTTTAAAGCGGTACTTTGGTTGTCATTCTCAAAGTAAACCGATTCCTGGATGTATTTGTAATATTGGTAAAAATTAAAGTATGATGTCAAAGCAGCTGTATGGGCTTATTCATTTTGATACATTTCAATTTGATTTAAGATAACATACTAGTATTTTGGACCGTTTAATTACCTTATTTTTTTTGGCCATAGTTTTGCACAGATCCTGTGTAACATTTATTTTGACCCCGTTGCAAATTAGTCCCAGACGAAGTGAACTGACCCGGGTCATTTTTCAACGGAATTAACCTAGCCAGAAATTCAACATTGGATTTTGATAGAAAAATCGTTGAAAACTGATTAATCGTTAAATTTTGATCAAAATTGGTCCTTATCTAACGGTTACTTTCATTTAAAAAAAAACGTCCGTTCATAACTGAGAATCTCCTATATAACAAAATCTCTCACAGACATTTAAATGATTTCGAAAGCATAATTATAAGAAGGCAGCGTGTCTGGAACTCTTTCTTTTTTGTACTGGGTATTAACCCTAGTTATACACTACAAATACGGATATGGTTATGTTTGGATAAGGCAAGATATGGGAGATTTTAATATTTTAAACAACGTATTGCTGACTGTTTGGAACAAAATTGGTCTGACGACATTCATTCCTCTACTAGATGTGATACATATACAACATTTAAATCTTTATTGAATGTTGAACAATATTTAACTATGGAACTGCCATTTCTTTTTAGGAAATCACTTGCGCGTTTCAGATGTTCAAATCATAGATTAAACATAGAAATTGGGCGCCATTATGGTATTGAGAGATCATATACATGTAGAATATGTCCATACTGTTTTATTAAGAGTAACCGTTTAGTTATTGAAAATGAATATCATGCCTTTTTTATTTGCCCCAAGTTTGATAGTATAAGACAACTATGTCTGTTTAATTGGTATAAGGGAAGACTAGAACCAGTTAAATTCTCATACTTGATGAAAACCGAACATCATCCTACATTAAAAAGTTTAGCATTGTATGTAACCAAACTTATGACTAATATTGATAAGAATTGATTGGTTTCAAATATTTTTTTCTAGACAATTACATGAATGTCTATTGTATAGTGCTTCATAACAAAAGTCTGATTTTCTTTTCTTTTTTTTCTTGCATTAATAGTAGTTTTGTATGTTTTTTTTTCATTTTCGGAACTTGATACTACGTGTTTTACATTAAGGGTTGTGGTAATATGTATATTCCCTACCTAGTTACGCCACTCGTGAGAATACTGTTTTTAAAGCCCACTCGATGAAATAAAATTTCATCTTACACACAAACAAACAAATATCCTCTATATAGTATCACCCTTCCAGATTTTTCCGCCTTTTTGATTGGATATTGATCACCCGAAAGAAATTGATATTACCGAGCCAGACGGGTAATATACACACTAAATTTACCCGTTGTGTACCCCACGTTGTAAAACAACACGCGCTGAGGTGATGCGCGTACGGTTCGATTTTACGGGGTGAAAATTCCGATTTACAAGCACTTTTTAACTGTCAAATAATAAATAAAACCGCCTCCGTGGTCGAGGGGTTAGAGTCGATGACTTCTAATCTCTCTGGCGTGGGTTCGATCCCCGGGAGATGCTTTGGTAGTTTAGCGCGGAGGAAGGTTGTCTAGTACTGGTGTAACTCTCCAGGAACGATGGTTAGGAAACTACCCGCCTATATGACTGAAATACTGTTGAAAAAGGCGTAAAATGAAACAAACAAACAAACAAACCAAAGTAGAGTAACGATACATATTCTCATCAGTATTGAAAACAAATATGACCTAGTGAAAGTTTGATATTAATTTCAAAAAAGTGGGTTAAATAGACTACTCCTTTTCTCTTGTTTATATTCGTTAGGTACGGAAAAATACGTCATGTATTTATGTGACGTCATGTTGTGATGAAGGGGTACCCTAAAGGGAATCTTAGTTCGACGTTCATTTGAAACAGCTATGAATTTTTAAAAAATCGTCTAAACTCGGCAGGGGAAGGTTAATAAAATTATTATTTTGGTTTTGGAGTGATATATGTGTATATATTATCTGCCAAGATAAAATATCACACCCGCCTAACGGCTCGGGTGATATAAAATCTTAGCAGGTAATATATCCACATATATCACTCCAAAACCAAAATAACATATATATATATTAGAATTTATCTATCAAATGTGAACGTTGATGTGGGGTTGGGAGTTGACGTGAAAGACTTAAATGTGTTACTTGCAACATTAGTGAATTCGTGTTAGTCTTCAGGTTAGCTAACAGAAACCGTCTAAAATAAAATGAAAATTTATTTAAATCTGCATGTATCTAAAGTGTTTGAGTATTGGAGTATTTCAGTGCATGCAGTTTTTGTCTTAAGATCACTTATAAAAGCATTACGTACTTGAGTGGTTACAGGAAAATATATATTGATACTGCGTATCACAATTTGGTATTGTTAATCTTTCTTAAGAAGTTGAATCACAAAAACGAAACTAGCGAAAATTCTTCCCTTTCTCCTTATATACAACAGAAACAATACTTAATACTGCTCTTATTTAAACAATACAAGTTCACCCTCGAAGTACTGCACATGTTTCCCGTCATGATACCTAAAATGTTTTCTGAACTTTGAACGGTAATAATTTCCCACCAAGCCAGTGCAATAAAAATGTGAAGTGATCTGTCAAAAGCTTTTTTTATGCAATATTTTTTGGTTAAAATATCACATCTTATACGCGTTGTTTAACTTGATATACATTGTATTTATAGTGTATATGTGCATTTTGTTTCTATACTTCTTAGTGTAATTTTGAATCTTTATATACCTTATACTGATCGTTATGTTAAGTCGACTTAATTTAAGGTAACACATGGCAAATGTAGTTCTCTACCCAATGTTACTTCGGATTTTGACAGAATTATGGCCCTTTTTAAATAAGAAAGTTTTGCCTGCAATACCAATTTTCAAATCCAATGAAGGTTTTGACTTGATCTTGTATTGACTTGAAACTAAGGTCATGTCATCTTCATCATAATTGGCTTTCACTCAAAACTGCTTAAAAAATAGCAATTAAAAAGAAAGAATAATTTTTAATGTAGGCATTTAACGAATTACAGTGCATTAAAAGTTTAGATTAGTTAGTAGAAATATGAGGTTGCAATCACAAATTTCGCGGATGAATATCTCTTTTACCCAATGAAAAATGTTCGACTATTTCCGTAAAGCTTAATCAATGAAAATGCTATTTTTAGCAATGTCGATTACCGAATACTCCAGAGCGTAGTACACAAATAAATCTGACTGGCGAGTAGTGGAATATATACATGTCGGACTGTTTTGGCGAGAAGATTTTCGCTAAATTATTTTCATCAGTGTTTAACAACAGGTTTATCGTGAACAAAATACCTTAAAATTAATAAGGATTACAAACACGAAATGGAAATTATCAATTTTAGAATTATAATGTATTTGTTTTTATTATAGCTACATACGTATTACTTCACCGTGGTGCAGAGGTAGCGCGCTCGTTTAGGGTGTGAGAGGCCTAAGGTTCAAATCATAGTCGAGGCAACATTTTTTTGAAGTGTCTTTTTTTAAGGAAGTAGCCACGATATGCAAGGATAAAGTGTGGCTGTCATAAAAAAATGAAAAATGATTTTATGATGTAACTCTAGGCATGCAAAATTCCATATGTATCAATCTCAAACTGCTATAGAAAAAAATCTAAACGCAGTCGCTGCGTAAGATGAATTATAGTATATAAAAATAAACTTATACAGGAAAGATCAGAAAATACCACAGAGCATGCAGCCCTTTGATTATCATAATATATCAAATGAACTTTTGATGGGATTTGATATAACACGGCTCAGTGTTATTTTTCTGTTGCGATAGTAGTTCTTTGACCTATGCAGTTTCAGGTGTGTCTTGGCCCTCATTTTACTTTAATTAGAAAGAAGATGAACAAATAAAATTGCTTGTTAATTGGTATGGTGATGTTTATTTACTGAATGCTGATGTTTTTATATGGCGGTATTTGTTACATTTAGTCACTATGTTACTTAATTTATGAAAATATAAAGAAGAATTCGCAAGAAGAAAATAACTTCTTACAAAAAAAAAAAAAAAAAAAAAAAAAAAAAAATCAAACGGTCAAAGATATTTACACTTTTTAAAGTGAAGGCAAGTAGAGTAAAAAAAATATTTACATTAAACAATCTTAGATGCTGGGTTTCAAATCACACCGTCAATGTCGGGACACCCGAGTTAAAGCACCGACGTTTTGTTAGCTGGTTTGATGAAAGAAGTCAAAGACATTGGTCGGACTAGAATCCATAGCGGTGAGAAGAATGTGTATAAAAATCAGGGACTTTAAACTCTCGGCCATGGACGCCCTGAATAAATTATTTAATTACTCTATAAAAAAACAAAAAGTAAGAGTTTAACACATTTGCGCATGGTAAGAAAATAAGCGTATAGATACATAACGTTTTAACAAAACTTTTTGGGTTCATTTATAAAATCTGTCAGTGTATAAAAGAATAAATTCAATAAAAACTTTGTATACCAGTTCTATGATGGCTCATGAGTAATGATGGTGTGGTAATATTTCCTTCTGCACAGTTATTTCTTTATATATCTAGTTCTAAAGATGACGGATGTTGGTCCAGTCTAACGTGAAAAAGGTCCAAGTGTAACGTACATTGTTGAGTATCAATGTCAATGTCTCATTTAGTTTTTTTAAGTTAAGTAATCTTTTTTGAAATTATATGAAAATGAATACATGTATTATGAAATAATATGAATTATTATTAAAATACTCTCTCGATATTTGTTTCTCTGTCACCGTAGACGGAAAACACTTGCAAATTTGAAACCAGAGGAATTATAAAATAGTTTCGTCACATTTTAGTAAGCTATTGGAAACTGTGCGTGAAACTTAATATTTTGTTTTCGTGCAACTTACTACCGTTTTACTTACTATACACGTGCAAAGAACATTTGTAGGTTACAGACCTTCGAACAAAATTTTATATGGAATTCTACAAGAACAGATGTCAATAAAATGATTGATTTGGTGTCTTGAGTGCAAAAAGAAGGCTTATTTTCATTTATTTTGGTACCAAATTATATCGCTTCGTGCGAATTACTATCGCTGAATGTGCAATTATCAAACAATTCAAACAATGTTCTAAACAAGAGCTGTCCGTAAGACAGCGCGCTCGACTTTTTTATTGCTTGCCAATAAAAAAAGTTTTTGCAGTAAAAGGCAATACAAGAATCTCTGTATTTTTAAAGTGAACTAGTTGTTTGATACCCTTGAATATTACAGCAATGTTTATATGACATAATTTATGGTAAAGTGAACAAGTGGATAGGAATGAATTTTTTTAGATTTTTTAAGTTTTTTAGTGCTTGCCTATAATACAAAACATTGACAGTTAAGGGCCATAATTCAAATAAAATCTTTGACAGAATTACCTTCTCCTGGACATGTTTGGGAATCATGATTGTAAACAAGTATTCCAACTTTCAAATTAATATCTCAAACAGTTCAGTCAAAAAGTGGACTGGTACTAAAAACTTAACCAAGATTCTAAGTCGATAAAAGGCCTTAATTTTTAAACAAATCCTTGACAGAGTTACCTTCTCTTGCGTACAGATGGGGGTAATGATGTGAAATAGCATTAAAAGTTTCAAAGCAATATCTCAAAGGGTTAAGGCAATAAGTGGATTTTACCCATATTCAATGTATTTTCTAAGTCAAAAAGGGGCATAATTCTGTCAAAAACCTTGACAGAGTTATGTCCTCTTGTCTGTTGATGAAGGTCGTGATGGTAAACAAGTATGGTCAGTTTCAAAGCAATACCTCCAATGGTTTTGAAATAAAGTGAGGTGGTACAAAAAACTTAACCAAGCTCAATACACTTTCTAAGTCAAAAAAAGGGCCATAATTCTGTCAAAAACCTTGACAGAGTTATGTACTCTTGTCTGTAGATGGAGGTTATGATGGTGAACAAGTATGGTAAGTTTCAAAGCCATACTTGTAATACTTCTGAAATAAAGTGGGGTGGTACGAAAAACTTAACCAAGGTGTGACGCCAACGCCGACGCCGACGCCGACGCCGACGCCGGGGCGAGTAGGATAGCTCCCCTTTTCATAGAAAAGTCGAGCTAAAAACCACAAAACGTAGGATAATGCACTTTGTATTGTCATTTGAAGAAAATTAACGCGCATATGATACGCTAGGTTTTGTTTTGATTCAAGAAACGTTTGTCACCTTAATTTACCGGGGCTCAGCAGTCGCCATTTTCTCGTGGGTATTACTATAAAAGTTACGTGATTCCACCCGTGTACCTGTTCTCATAAATGCTTATTTCCGGGTTTGTTTAATACTATGAGTGTTTTAATTGCATCATCGCTAGGATTTGTACATAGTACATCATCACCGCAATATAAATACACACATTGTAAATATGTCACGTTTCTATTTAACAAACAAGTTGGAGAATGAACAATTCTGGATTAAAAATTAAGAGGTTATTATCATCACTTGTAATATAATTTCCTAAGCAGAATATAAACATATTTGATACAACAAATCAATTGAAATTTGAGTATGAATTTGTAACAAATATAGAATTTAAGTGTTAGTACTAACAAAAGTGTTCCTGATTTTAATCGATTCTCTCAGATATTTAGCTAGATTCATTAGTATAATTTTATTATTAGAAGAAATCAGCTCAATAAATTTACACATTGATGGTCTTTTGTAATAATATTGTTTCACATATTTTTTCCTTATGTCTACATAGCATGAGCATATCAAAACAAAATGGTATTCATCTTCCAAATCCATAGTATTACAAAATAAACAATATCTTTCACTCCTTGGGATTCTATTTTGCCCATTTCTACCCGCTTGTACCCTTAGTGTATGTGCAGACATTCTAATTCTTGTGATGTAAAATCTAAGATTCTTAGGCAATATGTTAAGGTAGTTTTCGTATGAAAATAATTCTTTACAATTTTTATACAGTTCTAAAACAGAATTATTTTTTAAAGATGAATGCCATGTTTGTACATAATTATCAATAATTCTTTGTTTAAATAATTTTGGAAATGATTTTCTATCTACAATATTATTTTCAAAAAAGTATTCGGATAAACCATTCATATTTAGCATTTCTTTGACATTTGACACCCAGTTCTTTTTACCTTTGTAACAATAAGACAAACTTATTTCATATATTTTCCGTAAAATTATGTTGTCAGTATTTATCAATTTGCACCAAAATTTAATTATTCTTACATATCTATTTATATACAATAGATAGCGGCCGAGTTCGCCGTATATACTGACATTGCTTGTATTGGCTCTAACATTTAAAATTCTTTTGCAAAATTTCAAGTGAATACGCTCAATATCTTTTGATTTGCTATAACCTCATACTTCTGATGCATATAATATGATTGAGCCTACAAAAGAATCAAATAATTGACATAATAATTTGGGTTTTAAATCCATGTCTTTACAATTTATAAATAATGTATTCATTGCTTTTAAAGCTTTACCGGTTAAATGCTCATTGTTAAGAGAAAAATTGCCTGTATAGCTGAACACTGTACCTAGGTAGTTAAAGTGATCTACTACTTCTATTGGCTGACCGTTATACGTCCATTTTTCGTTGATAAAAATACGCCCTCTTTTTCTAAAAACGACAATTTTAGTTTTCATGGTATTGACCTCTAATCCCCATTTAAAACAATATGAATACAAAAGATCTAAACTTTTTGTAAATCTTCAGGAGTTTTACCTACAATGGCCATATCGTCAGCAAAAAGCAATAAAATCAAAACAATATCATCAATCAATTTAGTCCTGAGTTTAAGTTATCTTGTAAATATAATTCAAGGTCTTCTACGAATAGGGAGAACATTAATGGCGAAGTTACCTCCCCTTGACGTAGGCAAACAGCATACTGGAAAAAACCTGAATAGGTGTTACAACATCTTACACATGATTTTACTTTGTCATACATATTTTTAATGATTCGTAATATTTTTCCTTGTACACCACATTTATACAGTTTCATCCATAATGAATTTCTACAAATACTATCAAAACAAGATTTCAAATCAATAAACCCTACATTTAAACGTTTATTATCATTTAAATAGTGTTGTATTAAAGAATGTAGAATAAAAATTGCATCAACAGTTGATCTCCCCTTTCTAAAGCCAAATTGGCAATCAGAAAAAACCGAATATTTATCACAAAATATTTCAACTCTATTAGTTAATATAGAAGTAAAAAGCTTGGACATACAGCTGACTAAAGTTATTCCCCTATAATTGTTAACTAATTTCGGATCGCCTTTTTTATATACGGGCACAATTATACCCTCCGTCCATTTGTCTGGATAAAACCCAGAGTCTAAAATGGCATTAAAAATATCACACAAATGGTAACAAATAATATCAATAGACTCAATAAAATATTCGTTTAAAAGACAGTTGGGGCCTACAGCTTTATTTGACTTAAGTGTTTTTACAGCTTTTTTAATTTCTTCACATGTGATAGGTAAATTCAATTCTTCATAGGTACAATCATCACAGTTAAAATCGTGCTCATTACAAAAGTCATTACATTCATTATTGATGGAAGTGAATTTACCATTAGATAAGTTTTCAAAAAACAATTTAAACTCTTCAAGAGTAATGTCTTTAGAAACATTAGCCTTTTTCTTTTTAAATTGTCCCCAAAACTGTTTAGGTTTACAAAATCTTAAACGTTAAATTTCAGAATATTTTTTGGACATAAAAGTTTTCTTTTTCTTTCGGATTAAATTTTTATATTCTTTCTTACATTGACACAAATATTCCCTACTTGCTGGGGTTTTACATATATAAAACGACTTTGAGGCATCTACATATATATTCTTTGAATTTCTGCATTCGGCGTCAAACCAATCAGCATCCTTTAAAGCATCCTTTTAACACAATATATGTACAAATGGAAATGCATTTTAATTGTATGTACTTTATCAATTTAACATAGGTAGACAATATTGTCCGTTTCAAAAAAAAAACAAAAAAAAAAACACAAAAAAAAACGCAAAGCAGTCGACGGAACATAGAACATAAATTACATAGAGGATATTTGTTTGTTTGTGTGTAAGATGAAATTTTATTTCATCGAGTGGGCTTTAAAAACAGTATTCTCACGAGTGGCGTAGCCACGAGTGAGAATACTGTGTTTAAAGTTCACGAGATGAAATAAAATTACATCTTACACAACAAACAGACAAATTTTCTTTTTATTTTATGCTTAAAAACAAGTTAAAACGAAATTTCCATAATTTTAACGTTAATATTAAAATCTGTTTCCCCCATTGAGAGCCCCATTTAGACCGAATTTCTCATTTAAAACAAGAAGTTTTGAGCTGAAAAATAAGTCCGCCAATCAAGGTTAAATGACGGTGATATTTATTCATTTTATTAAAAAATATGAATGATCGCTTGCTGTTATAATAAAAACAAACAATTCTTGTAGAAGAAAAAGTCCAACCATCCATCCATATTTCTGTTACTTACTGCGAATTTATATTAGACCTGGCTTTGTAAAATGTAAGCGGCAGCCATTTTTAAAGTTGTGTATTTCATGGGAGGAAAATAATTGTGTAAGATTCAGAAGGATATAATTTGGATTTGTTAGTCATACACCTTTTTAAAAGAAAGAAAACTTATTTGAGGATTGTAACAGACAAAAAATAAGTGTTGACAGAAGTGAAAACATTCAGAAAAGGAGCTAGAAAAATGGAAAACTTGGAAGCTTGCTAAGGCATGTAAGGAACGCTGGGTTGTTTTACTTATTTTACGAGTGATGGCTGTCAATGCTTTTCAATTTTTCATAAAGCATACGGCAGTTATTGCTCGTAGGATACTTTAATATGCCCAAATGTCATCAAGAGCAGTTTTGCATGGGGAAGGAATGTATTTTTCAGACTGTAAAAACGAAACAAAAAAAATTTAGAGACAGCATCGGATTGATTCATGTTAAGAAAAAACAAAGCAAAGGGCTGATTGTAGGCTTACGTCCTATTACTTCATTACTGGAAAATCATTTTATCGCAGACGTCACTGCCAGTACGGCTATATCAGATGTCACTGCCATGAAAGGTTTTCCAGATGTGACTGCCAGGAACGGGCATCCAAGACGTCACTGCAAGGGACGACTTTCTCAGGCGTCACTGCCAGGGACTGCTATCCAAGATGTCTCTATCAGGTACGGCCGGATGGGAATGTTAATGTTCATGCAGTATTCTGACAATGGATTAATTGTCTGTTATTGATAAATTTTATCACCATGGAAGTGTCTGGGATGCTTGTTGCAACACACGATTTATTCAACATTCCAGATCTTAATAAATAGACGGATATACGAGTGTTGTGACAAATCTTACAGACGGTTCATTTTTAACGGCCATAGATATTTATTCACACATATTACCTAGAAGTTTATTATTATCTACTCGAGTTACTTCAAAATTTTCAATATTAACGACACAGGTTTGAGATCCCGGCGCACGTCAAATAATTTGCATTTTGTTAAAAATCGGCTTAAATGAATTACGTATACATACTACAAATATCTGATGATGTGTCTGCACAATATCACATTGCCTCCCTCTGCTGCTATGCTGACATCATCGTAAAAAATTCAGTTTAATAACTTACAAAAAAAAAAAAAAAAAAAAAAAAACAAACAAACAGGAAAATGAAAATATCTCAAAGAAAATAGAAAAGTTAAAATGGCAACGTCCGAAGAATTTGCGGCGCAGCGAACAGTTATCAGGTGTTTTGTAAGTATTTCGGATGACACCAGTAAAGATTATTCAACTTATGTACCAGATACAAAGTTAAGTAGCTTATACCGAGCATTTGTTTACAAAAGATATGAACGAAACCAAAGTTCTGTACTACAGAAAGAGAAAATACAGAAAAGACGAATAGGAAGACCGATCTCAGTCGCATATTTCGCACAGCTAAACCAGGCGCAACAAGACACGGTATATAAATATAAATAAAATATAGGGTATTTTTAACATATTTTATAATTTGTTTGGTTGTTTCATAGGTCGTGTATGAGAAATTGTTTATTTATAATAAAAATTACTTTAGCAATCTTGCCGACAAAACTTCATTAAACTTTGTACTTTAAGTAAAAACTACTTGGGAACAATTAAGTTAACGTAAATAAGTCAGGTTTCCTGTTAAGGTTTCCTGTTAAGCAGAACTAATTACACATACTAGAAACAATGGGACACTCGTAGTCCATCTACATGCATACATGTACTTTATCACATTATTTCGTGGAAATCAAAGTAACATTATTTCGTGGAAATCAAAGTATAATACGAAAATGAAAATTTTATTATTTTCCTTAATTACTTGACCTGACACTGTATAAATAATTGGGGGTTCTTCAACTTGCTCAGTAACAAAGAGGATTTCTGAAGAATTAAATATGCCAGACAGACTGGGTAAGAGAGTTTTTAAATTTGTGCATGCTTTATTTAATATTTCAAATTCTAACACTATCGGAAATTTCTCTTAACTAAACAAAGAGGGCCAAAAGTATGATATATTTCGCATCAATGCACTCGCCGTTCTTATTTCTCCCTCTGTAAATTCTAAACGACACATCAACGGCGCCATTTTGTTTGGAAAAATCTGATAAATAAGAATTTTTTTTGTCGAATTCTGTTGTGAAACCTATCTTGAATGAAAGAAAATGGTCTAACTAAGAACCATTTTTTAAATTCAGTCGTAAAAGCTGTACAGACATTTAAAGTACTGTTTAGGTGACGTCACAGTGTAGCGCCTAAAACAAAACAAGAACGCTGTTTAAATGTTGAAAACCAGTTAAATGTCACATTTATATCACTATAAATACTTTGTATTTCTCGTTAAAAAATATAGAGTGAAATAAAATACAGAAACGTTTACAAAATTCGTTATTCTCAAATGTTTCTACACACGGTAGATTTAACGACAGTTTTTTACAACCCACTGAAACAGCCTTTAAAGAACGTTTCAATTGGAAACTCTGAGGCGATAAAAAATATTCAACCACCGCACATAAAGTTCAACTACATAATAATTTATACATGTTTTTTTCTTGACGTGTAAGAATGGAAATAGATATTAATTCTTCCTGCATTTTAGTATAATAATGCAAGTTTATCGTTTTAAATCACTCATGCCTATATATAGGCCTCCTTGATTATATTTCTACGCATTTGAACTCAAACCGTGCATTATTCTACAAAAATGCACTCAGAATTGATATCTAATTCCTAAATAATTAAAATGCTTTATAATTAATCACATAGGCCTTTCGGCCTACGTGATTATATTACTAAGCATTTGCACTCAAACTGTGCATTATTCTAAGAATTGAACGATCTGTCTATTTCCTAGATAAACCATAGGAGTGACTACATTTGTATTTCATATTTCATATCAGAAATAAATTTCAGGTGTATGTCAACCAAAGTCATCAAGTTAAAGTAAAGTTCGAATTTTATAAAATTACTACAATGTAACTTTGAATTGAAAAACACCCAATATATTTTGATTGAATTACATTTGTACTATGTTTAAGGTGAATTCATGCATGATTATGCATCTGTTAAAATGCTAGTAATGTAATGGCATTTGTATACCAAAGCATGCTATGGTATACAATGTCTACTGAACTTTATGGTAATCAAGACTTTAATCAAAGGGCTGCAACCTCTGTGGTATTTTCTGATCTTTGCAATCTAAATCACACTGACTATCTGTATGTATTTCCCTGTATAAGTTTATTTTTATATACTATAATTAATCTTACGCAACGACTGCGTCTATAACAGTTTGAGATTGATACATAAGGAATTTTACATGACTAGAGTTGCATCAAAAAATGACAGCCACATTTTATCTTTGCATATCGTGGCTACTTCCTTAAAAAAGACACACAAAAAAGTTGCCTCGACTAGGATTTGAACCTTTGGCCTCTCACACCCTAAACGAGCGCGCTACCTCTGCACCACGGTGAAGTATCTCATAATTTATGTAGCTATAATAAAAACAAATACATTGTAATTCTAATTTGAGAATTTCCATTTCGTGTTTGTAATCCTTACTAATTTCGAGGTATTTTGTTCACGATAAACCTGTTGTTTAACACTGATGAAAATAATTTAGCGAAAAGCAAAATCTTCTCGACAAAACAGTACGACATGTATATATTCCACTACTCGACAGTCAGATTTATTTGTGTACTACGCTCTGGAGTATTCGGTAATCGACATAGCTAAAATAGCATTTTCATTGATTAAACTTTACGGAAATAGCCGAACATTTTTCATTGGGTAAAAAAGATATTCATCCGCGAAATTTGTGATTGTAACCTCATATTTCTATTGACTACTCTGAACGTTTAATGCACTGTAATTCGTTAAATGCCTACATTAAAAATTATTCTTTCTTTTAAATTGCTGGTTTTTAAGCAGTTCTGAGTGAGAACTACTTTGCGTTGTTAGGTCTGTAAGGAAATTTTGTGTTAGACCGTGATGTTAGCTATGTATTTACTGATCTTGCTAAATGCACGTCTTTACACTATGTTTTTCTTGCATGTCAGACAGGATTTTCATGCATCTCAGACAGGATTATCTACCGTTTACACCGGTGCTAGAAAACTCTGTCTTACACCCCCCATGTAAGACAAGTCGCTTGCTTTAAATGACGTCATTGACGCGCGCATTTAATGAATGAATCGTGTTCTTAGGATGACGTCATTTTTCCGTAATGAATGAAGTTGTAAGTTCATACGCTACTATAAGAAAAAAGTGCGTAATGAAAATATCAGTTTTCATAATTTCTGTTCCGAAAATAATTGACATGTATATAATATGCAAGAAAAAGAATCAAACACCGGCTGTTGGTACAGACAGGAATATCTAGCTCTCGGGTAACTGTTTAGCGGAAGCTCGGCAGAGCCTCGTTTCCCTCGAGCTAGATATTCCGGTCTGTACCGGCAGTCGGTGTAAGATTCTTATATTCTTGCATATCAGACAGGATTATCTACCTTTTTACACCGGTGCTAGAAAACTCTATCTTACACCCCCATGTAAGACAAGTCGCGTGTTATAAATGACGTCATTGACGCGAGCCTTTTATGAATGAATTGCGTTCTTCGGATGACGTCACTTAACCGTTATGAATGAAATTGTCAGTTCATACGCTACTATAAGTAAAAAGTGCGTTATGAAAATATCCGTTTTTGTAATTTCTGTTTGAAAATAATTGATATGTTATAAATGCAAGAAAAAGAATCAAACACCGGCTGTCGGTACAGACAGGAATATCTAGCTCTCGGGTGACTGTTTACGACGGAAAATCGGCAGAGCCTCGTTACCGCCATAAACAGACACCCTCGCGCTAGATATTCCTGTCTGTACCGACAACCGGTGTAAGATTTTTATAATCTACCGTTTACACCGGTGCCAGAAAACTCTGTCTTACACCCCCATGTAAGACAAGTCGCGTGCTTTAAATGACGTCATTGACGCGCGCCTTTTATGAATAAATTGCGTTCTTTGGATGACGTCATGTTTCCGTTATGAATGAAGTTGTATGTTCATACGCTACTATAAAAAAAGGCAAAATGAGAATATCAGTTTTCATAATTTCTTTTCCGAAAAAAATTGACATGATATGCAAGAAAAAGAAACAAACACCGGCAATTGGTACAGACGGGAAAATCTAGCTCTCGGGTAACTGTTTAGCGGAAACTCGACAGAGCCTCGTTACCGCCGTAAATAATTATCCTCGAGCTAGATATTCCGATCTGTACCGGCAGCCGGTAAAATAACGCTAATGACGTCACGTCAAAATATATGCACGGCCGTGCAAAACAATATTTACGGAGTCGCAAAATCGGCACAAGTGGGTGATAAATAGAGGATATTGAATGAGTGTAGGTTAAATACGAAATTTATTGAACGAGTTGAATAAAATCATATTATGCGAGCCTCTGGCGAGCATAATATTGTTTTATTCAACGAGTTCAATAAATTTAGTATTGAATCTACACGAATATAATATTCTATTTATCACATATATAAAATAAGAACGGTAAACTCTTATCAAGAGTCAGTTTTCTTGACGCGCCTATAGTGTAACGCTAACATTAGCGCGCTTTAACGCTATGTTTATAGCGCAAATGACGTGACGTCAAAGTGTTATTACACTAGTGTAATATCGTCTAGTGTAATATCGTTTTTATTAAATGGCTTTATTACACTCCTGCGCCGCGGTTTATGTGATAAAAAATAATAATACACTCCAATATAGTCAGTATAAACTTGATACATTTCCATGTTCCATGTATTCTTTATATTGTTGACCGCTTCATTTATTAATATTTCAATTCATTTTTACTTACTACTTATCAATTAAAATATGCATTTTTAAGAGTAAATTTTATTTAATCAGCTGTGTAAAGTAAATAAAAGAAAATAGGACAAGCTTGACAAAGCCATGAAAATTCTGTATGGTCATGTTTAATCACTATTCATAGCCTTTTTCCCGTTACTAAAACGTTTACATATTACAAAATGGATTTAATGAAACAACCTCTCACACAACGGTATATTGTTATCTACATTCAGTTATTGTTTCCCTTATTAGGAGATTAAAAATTTAACTGTACATGCTATATTATTTCAGAGGTTGCAGAGGGTAGACGATTGACACGCCAGGTAAATAACGTTATTAACAATACCCAGCATTGCTTGCATGAACTGCAAAAGTAACAGCTGATATTTACTGTGGCACAGTGAGGTGTGTGTGCGTGCGTGCGCGCACGCGTGTGTTTTTTTATTAATGTGTATCTCGTGCGCACGTGATACTATTATTCCTTCTTAAGTTATCGTATGGACAAGGATAACGGGCAGTTAGTACGTACGTATTGCTTAATCCTATCACATGATTGCTCCCACTTTTTAGTTGGGAAGGGGGCCTAAAAAGGACCTTGACATAGTCAAATTTAATGCCTGATCAGTGACCTAATATAATCCTAAAACATGTATCAAATTTCAAGTGAACACTATCAGCAGTTTCAAAAATTAATGTAACATGTAAAACTTTAATAAAGTTAAAAAATTCATATAGAGTAATGTGATTGATTAGTTATGTTTTGCGCACGATTAAATTATCGCGTTCGCACCGCATAGTCACTCGTGCACACTACTTAATTATCTCTTGCGCACGACTTAAAATTCGTGCGTACTACAAAGTTTCTCGTACGCATCACTTGATAATCTCACGCGTACAGCTTAGTAACTCGTTTGAACAATTCAATAACTCTGCTCACGACTTAATTTTCTCGTACTCACGACTTATTAACTAGTGCGCACAACATAGTATCCCCTTCGCGGTACTTAACTATTTCGATTTAGTAACTTGTTCGCACGCCTTAGTAACTCGTGCGCAATACTTAATTGTCTCGTGAGCACTACTTAGTAACTCCTGCGCACAACTAAGTAACTCGTGTGTACGACATAGTATCTCGTGCGAACGAGATAATTACACAAATATATCACCTCTCACTCTGTCATCGTAGATATAACAATAATTTCTAATGTGACGTTTAAGTAAGTGGGCAGTACGGTTTATTAGAATTGACAGTTAAGAATATCAAGAAACAAATTTTGTCATTTATTTATGACAAAACTTGATGCATTTATCTTTGTCATTAAGGGTGATGTTTTTCTTGTTTAGAGATTTTCGTTTACAGAAGTCATTTTAATGTTTGTGATGAAAAACATCAAACTATAAAAATAAAGGTAGTATATTCCTTATGAGCATTATCAATATCAATCGCAACTACTCGGCCCTTTCCGTCAGTCTTCGGATAAGGACCTCGAACACAATAGTATGAATACACAGAACGGATGCGGTATTTTGGTCTAACCTACGCACAGAAACTAAACATGTAAACAAATAGTAATTCAATGCTGGGAGTTGTTGACAAGTTTAATGCCAATATATGTAGTAAAAGTCCACCTAAAATAGGTGAATTCATAGGAACAAAAGCAAACAATACATTATTTATATATTTATAATCATAGTTGTAGAAACCGAAAGTACAAAAAACCAATCTTTTGACATTTAGTCGTATTTGTTTAAAATTTAACATCAGTGGGCATATTTAAATAACAAATTGTTGTCAGACATATTTTCAAGCATAAGAGTACTGGAACAGACATTAAATGTCATATATATACATTAGTTTTACATTATCCCTGTTTCTGTTTACATCTGAAAACCACGTGGTAGAACTACTTTCAATCCGTATTGTTGCCGAGGTTGTTATAGATAATAGCCGAAGCAGTTCCGAATGTAATCAATATCTAAGAAAACGTAACTTTCTGAAAGGACAATCACACAAAATTTACCGTACTGTTTTAGACTTCTTGACACTTTCTGTAGAAAATCTTGAACATTAAAAATGTTTTGTTTCAGAAAAAAGAAACTATTAATTACTTGTATTCTCATCCTTATGAAACATGTTTTCACATTAATTATAAATACTCAACAAATTATATCTTTCAACTAACAACCACACAAGTACGCTCCCTTCGCAGCTCACTGAATACAATCGCGTTACTGCAGACGAAGTGAGAAGTGAGCAATAGTGGAACATTCGAACTATGCGCAGGAGAGTACCACACAAGATGAATTACTTTTTTAATTAAAATGTTTGAAATAACCTACCAACTTATTTTGAACACTTGTTTGACAACTTTCCTGCTTATTAAAAATATCGCTTTAATCTACTGTTTTCAAAGTTTACCCATTTTTTACCAGAAGTGTATTGATTGATCTGTTTAAATATACAAATATTTTACCATCCAGTTGTGATTTTATTAGATTTTGTAAGAGCGGAGATGATGTTTTACCTTATTTAGCCAATAAATATTTCAAAGATGGACTCCTTGGGCTTGAATCCATGATCTTTATTTTAATGCAGTTGAAAGTATTTCTAGCCCATTTAAATACTCTTTTAAGTGAAGAGAATGCATTAGGACTTTACTAACTTAATACACATAGAGTCAATGATGGTAGCGGAACTTGCAAATTCAGGACTAACCATTAAACATAATTACCTACGCACCATCTCTTGTTATACATGTCAACGGAATCCTGTCAGTTGAGCACTTTTCTTGCACCAGTTTATAACCGTTTACTGTCAGTCGTCAGAATACATCATTCAAATGACTGTAAAGACGAATGTCTCCACACTTTCGTCCACTGAACTGTTAGATAAAATGCATTATAAACGTGATGTCATTTTGTATTTTAAAGTTTATGTCTAGGGTTGTATAGGTAGGAATAAGACATTTCTGGTATTTCTGGCAGTATTTGTCATTGTTGTAAGTTATCTAGTATACTTCGGATATAATCAGACGAAGGTAAACAGGTAAGCATATGAACACATCTTTACCAGTCTATCCTTTTTACGCCATTTAAAATTTACTTTCATTGATGCTCATAAATAAATTTAAGACATTAAATAAAACTTAGAGCAGGACATTTTACAAAATAAGAAAATAGCAAGAGGCTCGCATACTATCATTTTATTTACTTTAATAGATTTAATATTCAACAAACACTTATTTATTATCCTCAATATGATTTTATGCAATGTTCAATTATTTTGAATTTGTAAGATCACAATATGAGTTGCTTAACTTTAATTCAATTTTTGCTTTGTATTATATTATTATCTTAAAATTTGTTTACGTACAGGGATTTAATGACAGTTCTTACATCCTCCAACCAACATGCTGATAGATTACTTGGCGGTGCAATACCAGTCTCAGATAATACGCGGAAAAACTACCTTAATATTGGTAAATAGATTTACGATACGTATCTAACCCGAGGAGTTCATTCATTGACACATTTATATTGGTTTGGCAAATGTGTTACACACAATATTTTAATACGCTGAATCAATTCGAGATTATAAAAGGAAAATCTTTTACTTCTTCAAAAAAGATTCGATTTAGTTGAATGAAGTTGCAGGTGTTTAATATCTAAAACATCGCAGCGGGTATGACAAACAGCGGGAGATGTATTATGTTGAAACACCTTTTTGTACAGTTTTTGTATATTCTTACAAATATCTGTAGAACAGTAAATGACAGTCTTTAAAGTTACAATATGATGATGCCAACCAATGTTTTAGTGTTGAGAGCACAGGTAAAGGTAAATTAAAACTAAGAGTGGGGCAATATTTCTATAAGTTATTATTTAGGTAATTTTATATTTTATCCTTTACAATTACCATCATAATAGCCAATTACAGACAATCTATTGAAATATTAGTTTATTAACAGTTTAACCTTAATTGACAGCGAAAATTGAACATAATGTCACTTTAATTGTCGTATCATTCAAATAAATAAAATTATGGTTGTACCCAAGATGTTCGAAGCCACAATGCCATGGTTGTAAAGCAGACAACCTAACCACATGAACACCACTGGAAGAATAATTTGACGAAAAAATAAACCAGCTACATAACATAATTATACATTCTAAGCATTGTAATGGGTGTACTTTTTCAATAATCTTATCCGATTTGCTGCACTTTAAATTTTCTGTTGTATCTGAATGCAGGAATGCGCAAAGACTATCTACTCCAAGAATGCCAAGGCACACATTTTAAGCTTTCTTTTCCGGATATTGACTATGCTTTAATGGGTTACAACATATTGCGTGGTTTTCCTCTTGCAACTGGACATGACCCTGGTTTTTCGTATCCGATATTTGCTGCCAATTATGACAACAAAAAGCAAACCGCCGATTGTCGCTACAGT